>NC_056675.1:19016764-19224264 GCF_018350195.1 Panthera tigris
CTGTAATTATTAATTATATTATTCATCAGTAGATACTTTGCAGAAATTATTTGAACGTATTATATAAATTTCATTTGTTCTTGTGGACTTCACCATTATAAATTTTTGTTAGAAATAGAAGCTGAATGTTCTGACTTACCCTACCACATAGCAATTTGATGTCTTAGCAGAACCAAAGTTCTACTGGGGTGTTTTGAGCTCAGGGTTTAAAAAAACTTTTTTGTAATGTTTATCTATTTTTGAGACAGAGAGACAGAGTGCGAGTCAGGGAGGGGCAGAGAGAGAGGGAGACACAGACTCTCAAGCAGGCTCTGGGTTCTGGAGTTCACAGACTTCAACACAGGGTTCAAACCCACGAACTGTGAGATCATGACCTGAGCCGAAATCTGGTGCTTAACTGACTTAGCCACCCCAGGCGCCCCTGAACTCAAGGTTTAGATTGAAATGTTTCTGAATGAGAAGACCCACTCCCAGCCATTACTGTCAAACACGGAATGGCCTTGGTAACTAGCTTTTGTTGCAGACTTGACAAGGTTTCTGAATGAATTCGACCTAAAATTATAAGGCAAAATGGCACCTATATACATAACTTATATTGCTGTGAAGTAATTTTGATAATATTGTTTGAATTACAACTAACGTCAAGCTGCTTTATACACATGATGTAAAAAGTAAAAAGTAAAAAAGATCTCCATGCCGACATACATTTGTAGTAGCTTTATTTTCCAAACTCAAACTACAATTCCAGCAGCATTTTTAGGACTCCAAAACAAGTACAAAGCAAGTTTCCATATTTCAAAACCCACTTGTGTGATTGAGGCAATTCCACTTGACCTTCAGTTGGAAGTGATCAAACTCCAGTGTGGTGAAATGCTAAACAGCAAATAGCAGATGAACACTCTAATAGGATTCTATAATTGTTTTTCAAATGATGAATATGATGAGGTAAAATCATATACTTATGAATTGACATCTGTATTTGGCGACACCTAATCTCCACGTCCAGCATGGGGCCCAGTCCAGGGCTTGAACTCACGACCCTGAGATCAAGACCTGAGCCAAGATCAAGAGTCAGACATTTAACCAACGGAGCCACCCAGGAGCCCCAGTGTGGAAGACATTTTTAAACATTGTGTTACAAGTCAGATTTAACAGATAAATGTTTGTGATAGATTTTGATGAGAGGGAACACTAAGTCTGAACATCAATTAAATAAAATGTTATAGAAACTTCTTTTCATTAGTAGATTTGTATTACAAAAATTGGACTCAATTATTATTCTTTTAATCTCACAAATAAAATTTTTTTCTCTCTTGCTATACAAGTACCTATATAATATCTTCATTTTTGCCTGTTGTCCACATCTAAAATATTTACCATTGGCCCTTTACAGAAAATGTTTGCCGACTCCCATTCTAGAAAACTCAAATAATCTGTAGTGACAGAAAGCAGATCAGTGGTTTCTTGGGGATGGGGGGTGGTGGAGAGGGGCAGGTGGGAGAGATTACAAAGGGTCACAAGGAAACTTTTGGAGTAATGAATGTGTTCACTATTTCTGCTGTGCTGATGGTCTCACAGGTATATGAATATGTCAAAATATATCAAAATTTTCACTTGGTATGTGTTCAATATGTTGTATTTTACTTATGGCTTAATCAAGCTGGTTTTAAAAATGAATTCTGTGGGGTGGCTGGGTGGCTCAGTCGGTTGAGCATCCGACTTCGGCTCAGGTCATGATCTTGCAGTTCGTGGGTTTGAGCCCCGCGTCAGGCTCTGTGCTGACACCTCAGAGCCTGGAGCCTGCTTTGGATTCTGCCTGTGTGTCTCTCTCTCTGCCCCTCCCCCATCTGTGTGCTCATTTTTTTTTTTTTTCTCTCTCTCCCTCTCAAAAATAAATAAATAAATAAACAAACATTTAAAAATTAAAAAAAAATGAATTCTGTGAGTTAATGAATTACAATAACAGTTAAATTCCCAGTCTCACAAGTTTCTTATGTGAACTTCTGGGCACTGATTGTGAAAGAATGTGATCCTAGGGTACCTGGGTGGCTCAGTCGGTTAAGCATCTGACTTCTGCTCAGGTCATGATCTCACGGTTCGTAGGTTCAAGCCCCACGTTGGCCTCTGTGCTGACAGCTCAGAACCTGGAGCCTGCTTCGGATCCGTGTCTCCCTCTCTCTTCCCCTCCCCTGCTTATGCTCTCTCTCTCAAAAATAAACAAACATTTTAAAAAATTTTAGTAAAAATGAAAAAATTTAAAAAATGGGATCCTGAAACCTGGAATAGGAACGTCTTATTGAACCATGATGAAACTGAAAATCAGTTTTCTGAGTGCTTGCCAGTAGAAGTATCTTGCCTTCCAATATCTGGGGAGATTATTGAAAACTCCATGATAACCTCACCTGGGACAGATTCCTTGGAAGATGTTCATCCTCCTTAAAACAGTCACATGATTTGCAACTACGTGGATGGAACTGGAGGGCATTATGCTGAGCGAAATTAGTCAGTCAGAGAAAGACAAATATCATATGACTTCACTCATATAAGGACTTTAAGACAGAACAGATGAACACAAGGGGAGGGAAGCAAAAATAATATAAAAACAGGGAGGGGGGCAAAACATAAGAGACTCTTAAATATGGAGAACAAACAGAGGGTTACTGGAGGGGGTGTGGGAGGGGGGATGGGCTCAATGGGGAAGGGGCACTAAGGAGTCTACTCCTGAAATCATTGTTGCACTCTAGGCTAATTTGGATGTAAATTTTAAAAAATAAAATTTAAAAAAATCATAGAAATGTAAAAAAAAAATGTTATCAAAGATTATTTCCCGGGGCGCCTGGGTGGCTCAGTCGGTTGAGCCTCCGACTTCGGCTCAGGTCATGATCTCATGGTTTCATGGGTTCGAGCCCCACGTCAGGCTGTGCACTGGCAGCATGGAGCCTGCTGGGATTCTCCGTCTCTCTCCCTCTCCCATCTTGTGCTGTCTCTGTGTCTCTCAAAATAAGTTTAGTGTTTTTTTTTTTAACTAAACTTAAAAAACAATTTTTTAAACCATCACAACCCCTTCCTGATGCCATTAGACCCAAAATAAGGGTCAGATTTCAGTGAGTCCAGAGGATTTAGGTGCATACTATAGCTTAGGAGGAAATAACTTACACAGTAAAAGGACAAGACTTGACCAAGACATATCAGCAAACACCTGGAGCATAGGTATGGAAAGGGATCCTAAGGATACTAGGCCAAGTTGAGCAAAATAGAGCACTAGGTTGGGTCAAACTCTTTGATGTGGGTGCACTTACTAGAGAGTCTGGAGATGTGTCGACTCATGCAGATGGAAGTGGTGGTCCTAACAGTTTACTTGGTAAAATGACTGAAATTTAAACTCAGCACTGGCCTACCGTGATGGAGTTGGGATGCCCGAGCTCCCTTCATAATGTGGAATAAAGAATCCAAAGGCTTAGCGAGATAGGAGTATCGGAGTAGACTTACCGTGTGCAATCAACATACCTCCCTCCTAACCGCATTCCACGAGAATTCCTAGAAGATATTTCCTTCACTAAGGCATTGAGAAATACACTGGTGAGGAAAGTGCCTGCATCACTGAAAAATCTCCGTTGTTGCTCTGTGTTTGTGTAAGCCAGGTATTCCATAGAGGATTCACCACGCAATGGGTTTATCACGTGGGCTCCCTGATTTCGGTGAGGACAGGAACCTGAAGTGGCAGAGGCTATAGACAGTATATTTCCACCAAAGATATGATGGGTACATCTGCTGTAAAGGGCAGCAGGGACATGCCAGTAATCGGAAGACTTTGGCCCACAGCGATCTTTGGCAGTGGCTGATTGGTCACCATGTTCTTAAGAACCCAAGGATGAGCAGCCTACTAAAAAGTTGTTTGAGCTGTGTAACAGAAAAAAAAAATCTTGCTCTGGTAGCCAAGAAATCTAACTTGAGTCACTACATTGGGAAGCCACAGTCTCTCTCCCAGTTTCTAGACCTAAGTCAGCATAGACTCAGAGCACCTTGATTAAAAGGGAGATTAACTCTCCTTGAGAAAGGAACTGTGGAGGTTTGTTGGAGTAACTGTGTATTAGGGGAAAGAAAATACCCAGACCTTTTGAGAATTACTAGATACTGGCTCTGAATTGATGCTAATTCCTTGGGGGATCCAATGGTGCTCTGGCCCACCAATCAAGGTAAGGGCTGAAGGTGGTCAGGTAATAGATGGATTCTTAGCTCAAGTCCAACTCACGAGGGGATCAGCTGATCCACGGTCCCAACCTGTGGTTATTTCCAAGTTCCTGAGAGTATACTTTTCTTTTATCTTTGTGAGGTATTTTTTTTTCATTGAGTTTTTAATTTTAATTCCAGTACAGTTAACATACAGTGTTATGTTAGTTTCAGGTGTACCATAGAGTGATTTAACAGTTTCATACATCAACCTGTGCGCATCACCACAAGTGCACGCCTTAATCCCCATCACCCATCCCACCACCCCTCTCCCTTCTGGTAACCATCAGTTTGTTCTCTATAGTTAAGGGTCTGTTACTCGGTTTGTCTCTGTCTCTCTCTTTTTCCCTCTATTCATTTGTTTTGATTCTTAAATTCCACATATGAGTGAAACTATATGGTATTTATCTTTCTCTGTCGTATTTCACTTAGCATTATACTCTCTAGTTGTGTCCATGTTGTTGCAATGGCAAGATTTCATTCTTTTATGGCTGAATAATATTCCTGTGTGTGTGTGTGTGTGTGTGTGTGTGTGTGTACCACATCTTCTTTATCCCTTCGTCTATCAATGGACACTTGGCCTGCTTCCATAATTTGGCTGATGTAAATAATGCTGCAATAAATGTAGGGGTGCACATATCCCTTTGAATTGGTGTTTCGTATTTTCTGCGCAAACACCTTGTAGCGCGATTACTGGATCATAGAGTAGCTCTATGTTTAACTTTTTGAGGAGGTTCCTTAATATTTTCCACAGTGGCTGTACCAGTTTGTATTCCAATCAATAGTACAGGAGGGTTCCTTTTTCCCAACATCCTCACCAACATTTGTTGTTTCTTGTGGTTTTGATTTTAGCCATTCTGACAGGTGTGAGGTGATAATGTCATTGTGGTTTTGATTTGCGTATCCCTGATGATAAGTCATGTTGAGCAACTTTTCATGTGTCTGTTGGCCATCTGGATATTTTCTTTGGAGAAATGTCTGTTCATGTCTCCTGCCCATTTTCTAATTGGGTTATTTGTTTGGGGGCTGTTGAGTTCTATCAGTTCTTTATATATTTTGCATACTAACCCTTTATTGGGTATGTTATTGGCAAATATCTTCTTCCATTCAGTAGATTGCCTGTTAGGAGTTTTTTGTTTTTGCTTTTTCACCTTATAGTTTTGTTGATTGTTTCCTTTGCTGTGAAGAAGCTTTCTATTTTGAGGAAGTCCCAACAGTTCATTTTTGCTTTTATTTCCCTTGCCTGAAGAAACATCTAGAAAAATGTTGCTATGGCCAATGTCAGAGAAATTACTGCCTGTGCTCTCTTCTAGGATTTTTATAGTTCCAGGTATCACATTTACATCTTTAATTCATTTTGAGTTTATTTTTGTGTGTGGTGAAAGCGGTCCAGTTTCATTCTTCTGCATGTTGTACAGTTTTCCCAACACCATTTGTTGAAGAACTATCTTTTTCCCACTGGACATTCCTTCTTGCTTTGTCAAATATCAATTGATCTTATAACTGTGGGTTTATTTCTGGGTTTTCTATTCTGTTCCATTGACCTATGTGCCTATTGTGGTGCCAATACCATACAGATTTGATTACTACAGATTTGTGATATAACTCAAAGTCTGGAATTGTGATCCCTCCAGTTTTGTTTCTCTTGTTCAAGATTCCTTGAGCTGTTTGGGGTCTTTTGCGGTTCCATACAAATGTTAGGATTGTCTGTTCTAGTTCTGTGAAAAATGCTGTTGGTGTTTTCATAGGGAGTTCATTAAATCTGTAGATGGCTTTGGGTAATATAGACATTTTAACAATATTTGTTCTTTCAATCCATGAGCATGGGCTATCTTTCCATTTCTCTGTGTCATCTTCAAATTCTTTCATCAGTGTTTTATAGTTTTCAGAGTGCAGGCCTTTCACCTCTTTGGGTAAGTTTATTCCTGCTATTTTTTTTTAAATTATTGGTGCAATTGTAAATGGGATTGTTTTCTTAATGTCTCCTTCTGCTGCTTCATTATTAGTGTATAGAAATGCAACAGATTTCTGTACATTTTGTTCCCTGTGACTTTACTGAATGAATTGATCAGTTCTAGTGATTTTTTGGTGGAGTCTTTTCTATATATAGTATCATGTCATCTGCAAATAGTGAAAGTTTTACTTCAATTTGGATGTCCTTTATTTCTTTTTGCTGTCTGATTGCCATGGCTGAGACTACTAAAGTACTACGCTGAATAAAAGGGGTGAGAGTGGACATCCTTGTCTTGTTCCTGACCTTAGGAGAAAAACTCTGTTCACTGTGGGTTTTTCATATATGGCCTTTATTATGTTAGGTACATTCCCTCTAGACCTACCTTGTTGAGGGTTTTTATCATGAATGGATGTTGTACTTTGTCCAGTGCTTTTTCTGCATTTATTGAAATGATCATATTGTTTGTATCCTTTCTCTTATTGATGTGATGTATCATGTTGATTGATTTGTGAGTACTGAACCACCTTGCATCCTGGGAATAAATGTACTTGATCATGGCATATAGTTTTTTTAATGTGCTGTTGGATTTGGTTTGCTAGTATTTTCTTGAGGATTTTTGCATCCATGTTCATCAGAGATATGGACATTGCAGTTCTCTTTTTTCGTGGTGTCTTTATTTGGGTTTGGTATCAGGCTAATACTGGCCTCATAGAATGAATTTGGAAGTTTTTCTTCCTCTTCTATTTTTTGGAATAGTTTGTGAAGCATAGGCATTAAGTCTTCTTTAAATGGTTGGTGGGATTAACCTGTGAAGCCATCTAGTCCTGGGGTTTTGTTTGTTGGGAGTTTTTTGATTACTGATTCAACTTCATTGCTGGTAATCAGTCTGCTCAAATTTTCCATTTATTCCTGCTCCAGTTTTGATAATTTATGTTTCCAGGAATTCATCTATTTCTTCTAGGTTGGTCAATGTGTTGGCATATAATTTTTCATAATATTCTCTTATAATTGTATTTCTGAGAAATTGTGGTGTTGGTTATTTTTCTTCTTTCATTTGTGATTTTGTTTGTTTGAGTCCTGTCTCTCTTTCTCTTTTTCTCTGTCTGATAAGTCTGGCTAGGGGCTTATCAATTTTGTTGATCTTGTCAAAGAACAGCTCCTGGTTTCATTGATCTGTTCTATTGTGGGTGTTTTTGTTTGTTTTTATATCATTTATTTCTGCTCTGATCTTTATTATTTTCTTCCTTCTGCTGGTTTTGGGTTTTGTTGTTGTTGTCATTGTCATCGTTCTTCTTCTTCTTCTTCTTGTTCTTCTTGTTCTTCTTCTTGTTCTTCTTCCTCCTCCTCCTCCTCCTCCTCCTTTAGGTGTAAGGTTAGGTTGTTTATTTGAGATTTTTCTTGCTTCTTGAAGTAGGACTGTATTGCCATAAACTTCCCTCTTAGAATCACTTTTCCTACATCCAAAAGATTTTTGGACCATTATGTTTTCATTTTCATTTGTTTCCATGTAATTTTTTTATTTATTCTTTGATTTCTTGGTTGACCCATTCACTGCTTAGTAACATGTTATTTAAACTCCACGGATTTGTGCTCTTTCCAGACCTTTTTTCTTGTGGTTGACTTCTAGCTTCAGTGTTGTGTTCAGAAAATATGCATGGTATGACTTTGATCTTTTTGATTCGTTAAGACTTGTTTTGTGGCCTAGCATGTGATCTATTCTGGAGAACGTTCCATGTCAAGATCTCTGGCAATCCTAGAACACAACCCTACCGGCAGAAGTTGATTGAAACTGAGAAGCAGGTATCTCTTTTATTCATTCATTCATTCATTCATTCATTCATTATTTCTTTATTTAACATGTTTCTTTTTGAGAGAGAGAGAGCTCACATGCACATGCATGACCTGGGGAGGGGCACAGAAAGAGGAGGACAGAAGATCTAAAGCAGGCTCTGTGCTATCAGCAGGGAGCCCAGTGCAGGGCTCAAACTCATGAACCGTGAGATCATGACTGAGCCAAAGTCAAAGGCCTAACTGACTGAGCCACTCAGGGACCCCTTTTAGAGAGGGCGCATGCTGTCCAGTTTGTCACGGTGCCTCCTTGCTTCACTCTTTTTTATTACCAGCTTTCTCATGTAGGCATTTGAATTTGGTACCCTTCGTCTATTCTGACCTCTCCTTTTAGACAGAGGCTGCGGCCTCAGAGGTCCAATCACTTGCTGTGGTCGGTAGACTTAGTAAAAGACAAAGGCAGAGCTAGAATTCTTCTCTTCTGGGCCATATCCTGTTAGGCCTGTATTGTTTCTGCTACCAGATGCTGCCTCTTCTTGAAAAACATTTTGGCATTTATGGGGAAAAAGTGTCCTTGTAGGATGTGTGTTGGGGAGGTAGAGTCGAATTTTCATCATAAGGAACATCTCATCTGGTTGCCCCAGCCACTCTCTGACATGTCTTAAGCGAGGAATATGCCCTCACTGTTTTGTATGAATGGAGTCCTAGTATCATTTGAGCCTCAAACTGGGGCTACTTCTCAGATACACGCGGATAAAATGCCGTGAACACTGGTGTAGTGCCTAAGGGTATTCCTGAGAACTAAAAACTCCTCGCTTAATTCATCAATGAGTTTGTGGATGTTTAGTAGATATAATTACGTGGTTTACTCACTCCTTTCCCTAACTTTAGGGGTGTTAAAATGATATTTACTTATTGATATGTAAATTCTTTATTTTGAACATAATTTCAAACTTACAAGGAAGTTGAAAGGCTACTACAACGAACTTCAGTATGAAGTTTACCCGGAATGGGGCCCCTGGCTGGCTCAGTCAGAACATGCAACTCTTGATCTTGGGGTTGTGAGTTTGAGCCTCACATTGGGTGTAGAGATTACTTAAACATAAAATCTTAAAATAAACAAAAAAGAAAAATAAAGCTTATCCAGATCCACTAGTTAACATTGTGCCATAGTTGCTTCATCATTTTTTCTGTGTGAACATAAAGAAAATACATACACATAATTTGAACCAGTTGAAAGCAGGTTGGATATATCATATTCCTTTACCCCGTAGGATACTTAAGTGCATATTTACTAAGAATATACTTGTACACATCTACAATAGTTATCACATTCAGGAAATTACCCTGGATGTATTATACAGTCTATATTACAAATTTGTCCATTTTTCTCCATGTCTTTTATAGCAGTTTTTTTTTTTTCTTCCTGGATCTAGGCCAGGATCTAGTTCACTTTTTTTTTTTAATGTTTATTTATTTTTGACAGAGAGAGAGAGAGCGCACACGCATGAGTGGGGGAGGGGCAGAGAGAGAGGGAGACAGAGAATCCGAAGCAGGTTCCAGGCTCTGAGCTGTCAGCACAGAGCCCGACGCGGGGCTTGAACTCACAGACCACGAGATCATGACCTGAGCCGAAGTCGGACGCTCAACCGACTGAGTCACCCAGGCGCCCCTCTAGTTCATTTATTGGTAGTCATTTTAGCCTTCTTTAACCTGGAACAGTTCCTCAACCTTTCTTTGTCTTTCATGCCATGGAACAGTTTTGAAGAATACAGTCTTGCTATTTCTCCTGTATGTTTCTTTTTGTGTGTGTATGCATGTATATTTATACCTATTAACAGTATGGATGTATGGATTCCTCTTTTATTCAACGGGTTATAACCTATTACTATACTTCTATATTGTGGATCCTCAAACTGTGTCAGGTTTGGCCTCTTCACGATGGTTCCTATGTCCCTTTAATGCCCTAATACTTTTTTTAGTACTTACTTCCTGGCACAACAAAATATTCCAAACTCCCTTGGTATCTTCCTTGCTCCTCCCCAAGCTGGAATCAGGAAGGAAGCTTCAAAGGGCCCTGGGACCTGGGATCTTTCTGTGGAATATTTAGAAGCCAAGATCTGGGAACTAGGTATGTGTAAATCAGTCAATCTATCATCTATTTTTCCCCCATAAATCTTATACTGATATTTCCTGTTCTGATCCAACCCCACTAAAGTTTTGCTCACTTATTTCCTTCCATATTTGCTTTTCCCTACTTCCGCATGATAATCCTCCTTCTCAGCAATGTCTGTTTACTTGCATGTTCAATCCCCATACCCAAGGTAATTTCAGAATTGCTATGCCACTATCACTATAGCAAACCTCCTAAGAAGAACTTAAGGTTTGTAGTTCTTTTTTCTGTAGGCAGAGAGTGCCTGAAAGTTACTTGAATTAGTTCGATTTTTCCTCTTTCAGTGGGTCACTTTCACTCATCTAAAATAGAGTTGGGATCGTTTATTTATGTCTATATTCTGATTTTAGCTACCGTCCATCTCTGTTGATTTAACTTTTTGAAGAGGTCGACCATTAGGGGTGCCTGGCCGGCTCAGTCGATGAAGTATGAGACTTTTGATCTCGGGGTTGTGAGTTCAAGCCCCACGTTGGGCGTAGAGCTTACATTAAAAAAAAAATTGGGGCACCTGGGTGGCTCAGCCGGTTAAGCATCCAACTCTCGATTTTGGCTCAGGTCATGAACTCATGATGGAGCCCCTCGTCAGGCTCCATACTGAGCGTGGAGCCTGCTTAGGATTCTCTTTCTCTGCCTGTCCTCTGCTCATGCTTTCTTCTGCCTCTCTCTCTCAACGTAAACTTAAGAAAGAAAAGTTTTAAAAAAAGAAAGTGTTGACCATTAAACATGATTTGAAAAGTCCAAGTTATATGAAAAGGTAAACTCAAAGAAGTGTCTTCCTCTCTCCAGAGCTCTGTTGTTTTCCTTTTTAAAAAAATTTTTTTAATGCTTATTTATTTTTGAGGGAGAGAGATAGAGTGTGAGCGGTGGAGGGGCAGAGAGAGAGGGAGACACAGAATCTGAACCGGGCTCTGGGCTCTGAGCTATCAGCATGGAGCCCAACATGGGTCTTGAACTCACAAACCGCCAGATAGCGACTTAAGCCAACGTCGGAAGCTTAACCGACTGAGCCACCCAGGCGCCCTCTGTTGTTTCCTTCAACAAGAACATAAACAACAACCCAGGAACCCTCATTAGGTAACCGATTTTTTTAGTTTGGGGGTTATACTTTTTGTGCTTTCCTTTGCAAAAATTTGCAGATACATTTGTTTCTTTATTTTCCCTTCTGTGGACAAGAGGTAGCACAGACTATAAGCTTTGCTTTCTTCCTGGAAATCATTCCATATCAAATCACAGTGATATAATTTCTAAATTGCATATAGTAAGACAACGTTCCATTCATTTACCAAATAATTTGAGTGACTGTGTGCCAGCCACTGAGCTAGACATAAAAGATAGGGAAATGAATAAATATAGTCCCTGCCTTTTATAACCTCGGGGTCCGTATAAGCAAAACCATCCCAGTATTCTGAGAGCCTGAAGGACTGAGTCGGTAACAGGCTGTTCAAAAGAATGGACACCTGAGCTTGACGAACGAGACGGTAGGTGAAGAAACAGCACAAGTAAAGGAAGCGTTGGAAAAGAGCAAGGTGTGTCGTGAAAATGGGAGTTTCATGAGGCTAAAACTTAGAATTTGATGCAGGTGGAGGAGACGGAAGTGCCCATAAAGAGGCTGGAGAGGTGGCAGGGCACCCGCTGGTGCCAGTAATACCAGGAAAACGCCAGATCTGTATTATTTCGGCATCCAGGAGACATAGTCTTTAAGCTACCACTCGGATCCATTTCTTTCATAAGTCTTCAGTTGACTACCTGTATTGTGCGAGGCACTGCGGGTACAGTAAGAGTAGGATCCCAACTCTTAGGGAGCGGACACAAGCAAGACGGAATTAAAGGAGGTCTTAGAATGATGTGGAGCAATTTGCCTGGCAAGCACATAGGAGGGGAGCCTAACACACTCGATGCCTGGAGTGAGACCCGGGTGAAAGCATACTTCCCAAAAAGGAAGGGTGACTTTTAGCTAGAGATTGTGCCTGTTTGTGGTAGAGGGTTTGGGAAGGCTTCCAATGCTAATGCCTGGAGCGAAGGAAGATTGAGATACTGAAAGTCTCACTGGGATTAAGACCAGACTCATCGCTGCTCTACTCCATTCTCCACATTGCAGAGTACTCCTCTAAAAATGTAAATCTGGTCTCTTCCTTTTCTGTGAAAGGCTCCCCACTACTTTGAGCATAATGTCCAAGTCTCTTTAAAATCTAGTCCCAGGTCTCATTTTTTTAAAACTTCTTTAATTTTATATTCCTGCCACGTTGACGTTTTATCTCATCACATCCTATTCCCCTTGCCTAGCAATTCATCACCCAACGCTGGATTCAGTGTAACTCCTATCTGTGCTCATACGCTTCACCTGATAGATCTCATCTAATTGTCTGGGTCTACAACTAGCTTAAACTCCTTGAAGACACGAAGCGGTTAAATTACAGTTGTATCCAGTGCATCCAGCCTAATGTCCTAATGCCCAACTGATTTTGAATGGATGAAGCCTGGCTTCATCGCAGAGGTGAGTATCAAGAATTTTGAATTAGACCCTAAGTACTTTGACCTTCAAACAGTCTCTCCGTCACTACAGTTTAAGGGTTCATTCTAGGGCACGGAGAACCCATTTAGGTTTTAAATCACTTAAGTTTAAAATACTTCAGGATTTAGCATACATTTATCTACAACATGCTGAGTGTCTATCAGTCTTTTATTTAAAGCAGACAAGGTCAAGAATAGCTCAAGAAGCCCACCACCACCCCCCGAAGAGGGGCAGTCGCTAGTCTATACCCGGGATTTCTTTGCACTTAGACTCCGCCCACGAGCACCCAAGTGGCGGAAGAACTGCACGCTACGTCGTGACATCTCACACAAATGCGGAGGCATCCTGACGCTACGCCACCGGCGTGGGCGGGGCGGCCGGCTCTTCCTTCCTCTCGGCTACTTCGGCTCCTCCCCCAGCGCTTCACACGCTCATTGTGAAGCGACAGCGGGCATCAACCCCTAGGGCTGTTTGAGACCTAGGGATTCTAAATCTTTGGCGCGCGTGAGCGCCCGCGCTGCTCCTTCCCCACTCCAAAGGCTAGGGGTGCGGGATTCGCCTTTTTCTCTCCTCTCCCGCCCGGAGCCAACCGCCCCGGTGCGCGCGGACCTCTCGCGCCGCCGTTCCCTCCTGCCCGCCCCTCCCCCTTCGGGAGCTCCCGCCCGCGCGCTCCTCCTCTTTCCCCGGCGACGCGCACGCGCGCCAGGCCGGCTCGCGCCCTCTCGCTTTCCTCCGGCCCGCGGGACCCCCCTCCCCTTCCGCCTCGCGGCGCTTCCTCGAGCCGCGGTCGTCTCTGTCCACCCCCGACACCGCGGGGCTCCCCCCGCCCGCCAACGGCGGGTCCCCAGCTTCCCAATCCCCTTCGCTTCCCGCGCTCTCCGGCGGGGGCCTAGCCCCAGCCTCCTCTCTCCCTCCCTTCCCCCTAATTCCCCTTCCGGACGCTGCCATCATGTTGAAGCCTCAGCCGCCACAACAGACCTCCCAGCCCCAGCAGCCGCCCCCCACGCAACAGGCCGTGGCCCGCCGGCCTCCCGGGGGCACCAGCCCTCCCAACGGCGGCCTCCCGGGGCCCCTGGCCTCCACCTCGGCTCCCCCAGGGCCTCCCGCGGCCGCTACTCCCTGCTTGGGGCCTGCAGCAGCCGCCGGGAGCGGGCTCCGCCGGGGAGCCGAGGGCATTTTGGCGCCGCAGCCGCCGCCGCCGCAGCAACATCAGGAAAGGCCAGGGGCAGCGGCTATCGGCAGCGCCAGGTGAGGAGGGGTGGGTTTCCGGGCGCTGGAGGCTAAACTGCGGGGCGGCGGCGGCCGCTCGGCTCCGGCCCAGCGGCCGGCACCCGAGGACACCGCGCGTGGCGGGTACCTAGCCTGGCCACCTTTGAGGGGCGCCCGGGGAAAGTGAGGAATTCCCGTGAGGCTGGGGGTGGGCCCCCTCAGGTCCTAACAGGTCAGAGGGAAGGGGTCCCCGGGCGGCCACCGGGACATTTAAGGGCCGTGCTCAGCTCTCAGAGCCTAGTCGGGGCTCGGGGCTCGGGCCTTAAGGGCAGGCGGGGCGCATCCCGCCAGCGCCGTCAGAACGAGGAGTTGGGGGGGTGAAGAGGTGATCGGGGTCCCCGGCTCCATTACCACGAAGGGTCTCGCGGTCCCCGGCTTCAGCCAATAGGGAGTCAGCTGCGGGAAGGGGTCCCCGGCCGTAGCCAATGGAGGGGGGCGCGCGGCCCACAGTTTGGCCAATGGGGAGGGAGGGACTTGGGAGCGGGTTGCTACCACCTCCTTCCCGGTCTGGCCAGTAGGAGGGGAGCGGGGTGGGCGGGGGAACGGAAGGAGGGACAACTGGGAGGACTGCGGGCAGGGAACCTCCAGCGCGCGCGCGCTCTTCTCGTACGTGCGCGCGGATGCTCTGTCTTATGACCCGGGCGTTCGTGAGCCGCGGGTAACCTACAGGGCAGGGTGTGGGAGTGTGCGTGGCGGGGTTCGCCTGGTGTTCGTGGATGAGTGGTGGGCACCCCACTCGGCTTCTTCTGCGTGTGGGTTAATGGACTTGAGAGTGGCGGTACACGCAGGCGCAGTGGGTTCTGGCCGCGGAGGGGGGATTTTGGAAGCCCGTGGGCTTTAATGCGCAGGCGCAGGCCGGGCGAGGCCTCCCGGTGGATGGCTTTTGCGGCTGCGCTGTCCCCCAGCCCCGCCAACGGCCCCCTCATCGCCCTCCTCAACCGCCGGTTACATCAGCCAGCGAAGAGCAGGGTTACCGGGCGATCAGTGACCCCTCCCAGAGTGGGTAATATTGAATGAGTAAAAGAGGTCGAGAGGAGGGTGGGTCCTAAAAGGAGTACCCTCCTCCCAGAGTTTGGGGCGTAAGGCTGGTGAAAATGATTGTCTTTTCTGTTTTGAGAGGTAACGTGCGTAAACTGGGTAGTTCTGAATCTGCTTTCACCTTTATGTTTGGGGTGGATTATTGGTTAACGATTAATGTAGCATTTTGGGGGGAAGCCTGTAGTCCTGGCCCCTTGGAGGTGAGAAGGTTGTGTTGAATTGACAACCATTGCTGATTGAGGTCTGTTTTAGTGGCATTTGGAGGAAATGTGTTTACTGGCTTTTACTGTCTATGCCTTTCTTCCTCTGTAAGGTGAGAGTTTGAAAATCTTGTTAATTGGTTTGTAGTCTAAATAGGCATGTTCACAGGGTATGTGATTGTAGGATACCACGTTCTTTGAAATAAATCGTATAAGAGGGATTAAACATTTTTAACTAGTTTTTTGTTTCCTCTCATAGGGGACAAAGCACAGGAAAGGGCCCCCCACAGTCACCGGTGAGTGCCTCCTCACACACACACCCCAAAGTACAGAGGTACATGTGGGCATATGGGACAGATTAGGTGCACAAATAGTTGGGCTCAGGATACGAAATGATGTGAGGGGAGTGTGGATATTCAGAAGGAAGGGGAGGTGTCAAGCGTCTATTTCTTCTGTGTTACTGACAGGTGTTCGAGGGTGTTTACAGCAATTCCAGAATGCTGCATTTTCTTACAGCTGTTGTGGTAAGTGGGTACCTAGCCCCTAGGTTGGTTGAGGGATGTAGCACGCCAGTTTGCTGGAGACACTCTTCTTATTCCTCTGTTCCAGGGCTCCACTTGTGATGTGAAGGTGAAGAATGGTACCACGTATGAAGGTATCTTCAAGACTCTGAGCTCAAAGGTTAGTGGACTCAAATTAGCTTATTTTTGCAGGGGCATGTAAGGAGAATGAAATAGACTCACTGAAGGTGTGAGTTGAGTGGTGTTGGATAGGCTTGTGGTGTGTGCTACTCATTTCTCTAGGCCTGTACCAGAGTAGTGCTGGAAGCACTAAAAAAATGTGGATTGGGAATTTGAGGGCTGGGTACTTTAGTGTTAAAATACTTAGTCCTGTGGCTAATGTTCAGAAGACTATTTGTGTGACTGTGGTGTTGGAAAAAGGTTAGAAAGGGTAGGAGAAAAATAGTCCTATTTTGACCATCGCATTTCTTGATATTGACCCCTTACTGTTGGGAAATGGGATTTTTATAGTTTGAACTAGCCGTGGATGCTGTACACCGGAAAGCATCTGAGCCAGCAGGTGGCCCTTGTCGGGAAGACATTGTGGATACCATGGTGTTTAAGCCAAGTGATGTCATGCTTGTCCACTTCCGAAATGTTGACTTCAATTATGCTACTAAAGGTATCGTGTCGAGTTTTTATGCCAGACCCACTCTTTGAGTAGAGGGCATAGAGCAGTTACGTAAGGACTTGTTCTTCTTCTTCCCCCTTTACAAACGTCTTTTTTTGGAGGAGGATGGCCAGATTTTTCTTTTTGAAACTGTATCTCGATACCGAAGATACAGTGGGATGAATTCCGGCCTGTGGTGTAGTTCTTCACGTTTTCCTTGCTTTGCTTTTAACTCCTTGCTTCTTTTGAACAGTTAAGATGTGGCTTGTTATGCTGCATCCACCCTCACCCACCTCTGACACACGCAAACTTTTCTTTGCTCCTGAACTACTCATTGGGGGCAGGGGGTGTTGGAAGAAGGCTATGAAGTATCTCTTGACTCCTGATCTTCAACTCTGCCCCCACAGACAAGTTTACGGATTCAGCCATTGCCATGAACTCAAAAGTGAATGGGGAGCACAAAGAGAAGGTGCTTCAGCGCTGGGAAGGGGGTGACAGCAACAGTGATGACTATGACCTCGAGTCTGACATGGTACGGTCCCCTTCCCTGAGAACCCAAGAGCTGGGTCACTCTCCTGTCTGAGTGTGGGTTGTTGACTGTGATGTCGTAGAACCAAGAGTTGCTTCTGGGGAAGGGGAGAAAAATCTCTTACTGTTGCCTGTTGTTGGCAGTCCGATTCCAAATGGAAAGGTACAGAAAATAAAACAAAAATACCTGTTCTCCCAACATCTGCGATTGACAACTATTAACATTTGCTTGAAGGTGTTTTTTTTTTTTTCTAATTAACAAAGTATAGACAAGATCGAGGACCGTGTGGACCCATGTCCCTTCCAAAAACAAGCACTACTATGAATCATTTAAAATTCCTCATGAGTTAAGGCATTATGATGCTATAGTTAATCCATACAAGAATTTTCTTCCCTTTCTGTTGTTTCTGAATTATTTCATGTTTGAGTTATTTCATGATCTACTCAATGCTTTTAGTGATTTTGTCTTATTCTGTTTATATACGTATACATGGATATATATACAACAGAACGTATTTTTTTTTTTTCTTCACTGGTTGGTGTTTTGACTCGTTATTTTGTTATTAGAAATAGTGCCTTACAGGGGCACTTGGGTGGCTCAGTCAGTTAAGCGTCTGACTTCGGTTCAGATCATAATCTCACAGTTCATGCGTTCAAGCCCCGCATAGGGCTCTGTGCTGATAGAGCCTGGAGCCTGCTTCAGATTTTGTGTCTCCCCTTTTCTCTTTGTCCCTCCCCTGTTCGGGCTTTGTGTCTCTCTGTCTTTCAAAAAAAAAAAAAAAAAATAGTGCCTTGCTGAACTTTAGAACATGTGTCCCCATGCACGTACGCTCAATTTTTCTGGGACATTAACCTGGTAAGGGATTTGTTAGGTCCTGTAAGACCTTGGTTTTACTAGTTGTTAGCAGTTTGTCCTACAATTGCTAGTACTAGTTGATATTCCTGCCAGCTTTGTTTCTATTTTCCACGCCTGGTTTGGTCAGATCTTTGTTTTTTCAGCCTGGTGGAGGAGAATGACAGGTCATTGTTGGCTTTCCTTGTTGGGTTTTAAAACATTCTCCTTCCTTCCCACCTTAGTCCAACGGATGGGACCCCAATGAAATGTTCAAGTTCAACGAGGAGAACTATGGTGTGAAGACCACCTATGATAGCAGTCTTTCTTCTTACACGTGAGTGTCTTGGTACTTCCTAGATGATGCAGTTTGAGGCCTAGGGTCGTGGCATTTGTTCATTCTTTTCTGGGTATCTAGGATGTCCTCTCCCCACTCCTCATCTGTCTTGTATATTGTCCCCTCAAAATACCAGGTCATCTCGTTGGTAGAATTAACTGCTTTTTTGTCCGTTTATCCATGCTTTTCTTCTAGAACTTAAAACATACTGATATATGCGTGTAAATACTCCTCAGGTTCAGAGATAGGCCTTGTTGCTCTGCCTGGGACCTAGTAGATGCCCATTAAATATGTTGAGTTGTTGAAGGGATTAAACATCCACACGTCTGAACTGGTGATAGGACCGATAGAAACGTTTTTCCTTTTTCCTCTCTTGTCCCCTGGCACTGGGGTGGTGGTGATCTGTGGTGGTCCCCTCAGGGTGCCCTTGGAGAAGGACAACTCGGAAGAGTTTCGTCAGCGGGAGCTGCGTGCGGCCCAATTGGCTCGAGAGATTGAATCAAGCCCCCAGTACCGCCTGCGGATCGCAATGGAGAACGATGATGGGCGCACTGAGGAAGAGAAGCACAGTGCAGTCCAACGGCAGGGTTCAGGGCGGGAGAGCCCCAGCTTGGCATCCAGGTGATTGCTGGGGGCGGCCTGGTCTGTTTGGGGCTCTGTACGGGCTAGGGCTAGGGCTAGGGCTGGGGCCAAGAGCTTTGTACACTCCTTTCTAAGCTTCACAGCCGTGTAAGATACAGGTTAGTACGTAGTTTTTCCCAATTTTCAGGTGTAAGAGTGAGGCCTAGAGCAGATAAGTAATTTGTTCAAGGTAACAAAGATTAAAGCTTGTGGGTTTAGGGAGGAAAAAATGAGTTTGATTCCCTTTTTTTGCTCTGCAGGTTAATCCATTTGTAGGTCTTATTCTTCCCTTCATGCAAATGAAATCAGAGTGTACATGATGTCCAGTAACCTGTAAAAGCTGTACCTTGAACTATAACGTGATACTATTTTTCTCATAGGTCAGGATGGTAGAATGTGAAGCTTTGGCCAGGTTGGTCAGGTCAGGGATTGGCACATCATAAGATCACAAGCCTTATAGCCACAGAACATTTAACTAGAACAGATTTTCAGGTGGGGCAGTGCAAAAAGCCGGAGCCAGGCAGGGTATGTGTGTGTATACAGGTACACATGTGTTTTGGGAGGGAAAACTTCATTTTTCCAAAATGTGTGGGCTTTATGACTAATCGACCTTGCTTGAACTCTCTCCCCTAGGGAGGGAAAGTATATCCCTCTACCCCAACGAGTTCGGGAAGGTCCCCGGGGAGGAGTTCGATGCAGTAGTTCCCGGGGTGGCCGCCCTGGCCTTAGCTCTTTGCCACCTCGTGGCCCTCACCATCTTGACAATAGCAGCCCCAGCCCAGGTTCTGAGACACGTGGTATCAATGGAGGTGAGTTAAGCGGGCTTTTGGGGGCAGGGGGCGGTGGTAGGGAAGCCGATAGGAAGGAAGTGGGAAGGAGAATTGAAAGGATAGGTGGGTTGGAAGGGTGATGCGTTGGTGATAATGTAATAGCAGATACTCTGCCTCTTTTTTCCCCATCTTAAAAAAAAAAAAAAAAAAAAAAAAATAGGCCCTTCCCGCATGTCCCCTAAGGCACAGCGGCCTCTGAGAGGTGGTGCCAAGACTCTGTCTTCACCCAGCAGTAGGCCCTCTGGAGAAGCTTCTGTTCCACCTCCTCCTGCAGGTAAAATTTCAGCAGTGTTATATGAAGAAATAAAAATTTGTGGGGGATGTAAATGTCAGTTGTTGGAAAGCTGGGTTGGGAGACTGTTCCCAGATGAAATAGATGTTGTGGGGGTTTTGAGTTTATGCTTTTTAGAAAGGAAATTTGTTTCCCTCCCGTAGAAATACCAATGTAGCAATCCACGGTTTGTGTTTGGTTGTCAGATGTCTTTTGTTTAAATTAGTTGTCAGGGTGACTGGTTGGCTCAGAGGAGCATGTGACTCTTGATCTCAGGGTTGTGAGTTCAAGCCCCACATTGGGCATAGAGCTTACTTTAAAAAACAACAGTAACAAACTTCTAAGTTAACATTTTACTTATTTTTTAAAATGTTTAATATGAGAGAGAGCATGCTCAGGGGAGGGGAGAAAAGAGAGAGAGAGATATGCCAAGCAGACTCTGAGCTGTCAGCATGGAGCCAAATTCAAGGGCCCAGTCTCACAAACCATGAGATCATGACCTGAGCCAAAATCAAGAGTCTGGCCGTTTAACCGACTGAGCCACCCAGGTGTCCCAGTTGTCAGCATTTTAAGACAGGAGAAATAGAAAATTTTCAACTTCTTTGGAAATACAGAAAGTTCTGCAAAGTGAGTCTGCTCCTGTAAAACATTCTAATCTTTTATGGTGCCCAGGAATCTGTTTTACCTGATTAGGTTACCTGCCTTGCTCTTCTAGGAATTTAGGTTTGACCTTGCATATTAAAGGAAAAGGGGTGGGGGGGGGGGCGCCTGGGTGGCTCAGTCAGTTAAGCATCTGATATCACCTCAGGTCATAATCTCCTAGCTCTTGAGTTCAAGCCCCTCATCCAGCTCTGGGCTGACAGCTCAGAGTCCAGATCCAGTTCTGCCCCTCCCTCCCTCCCTCCCTCCCTCCCTCCCTCCCTCCCTCTCCCTCCCTCCCTCCCTCCCTCTCTCTCTCACTCTCACTCTCACTCTCACTCTCACTCTCACTCTCTCACTGCCCCTCCCCTGCTCATGCTCTGTCTCTCTCTCCAAAAATAAACAAACATTACAAATAATTTTTAAAAAAACAGATAAACTTGATTTGGTGTTTCTAGTAGGTTCCCTGTGCCCATTGTGCACTGACCAGCAGTAACCATCGTACAGCTTTCCCTTTTCTTCCAGTGGGCCGGATGTATCCCCCACGTTCTCCCAAGTCGGCTGCCCCTGCCCCAATCTCGGCTTCCTGTCCTGAGCCCCCCATTGGCTCAGCAGTACCAACCTCTTCAGCTTCCATCCCTGTGACATCATCAGTTGTGGATCCTGGAGTAGGCTCCATTTCCCCAGCTTCTCCAAAGATCTCATTGGCCCCCACAGATGGTAAGAGCCACATGGTTGAGGGCTTGTGGACAATGTGAAGTGTGGTTCTGGACAGAAGGACCTTCAGGCATGTGTCTCTTCTTGCTCAGTAAAAGAACTTCCAGCCAAGGAACCTGGGAGAACTCTGGAATCCCAGGAGCTGTCCCGGATAGCTGGGAAAGGTGAGGATTTCCACCCCAACCCCCCACCCCCCGCTGAGGTCTGAGTGTCCTTTTAATTAGGAGAGCACCTCAGTTAGTACCAAGAGTTTTGTTGGGTTTGGGAAACAGTAGCTTGTCAGTCATGTGATCCTAATTTGTTCTGTAGAACTCTCCAGCTTTTTTTTTTTTTTCTTTTCTTATTTTCTTCGTCCTTTGGGCTACTGGCATTGTAGCCACCTTGAAAAAAGAAACGCGTATTTTTTCCTTTTTCACTGTTTTTCATAGTCCCTGGCCTTCAGAATGAACAGAAACGCTTTCAACTGGAAGAATTGAGAAAGTTTGGGGCCCAGTTTAAGGTGAGAGGAGTATGGGAGTGAGCCAGGGTGTAAGGATGGAGGGAGGGTGAGGGAGCTTATAGAAGAGGCACAGGACTAGGTGGAATAGAAGAGATGAGACCAAGCAAGGAGGAAGGAAGGAAGGAAGCCACGCCTGGGGTCTGGACCAGCTGTCTGGGCACTGTATGTGTGCTTTTCTCCTTCCAGCTGCAGTCCAGTAGCTCCCCTGAGACCAGCCTGGATCCTTTTCCTCCCCGGATCTTAAAGGAGGAGGCCAAAGGGAAAGAGAAGGAGGTTGATGGTCTGTTGACTTCAGAGCCAATGGGGTCGCCAGTCTCCTCCAAGACGGAGTCCGTATCGGATAAGGAGGACAAAGCACCCCTGCCGCCAGCAGGAGCCACCGAGGGGCCAGAGCAGCCCCCGCCACCTTGCCCAAGCCAGACTGGCAGCCCCCCGGTGGGCCTCATCAAGGGAGACGACAAGGATGAGGGCCCTGTTGCCGAGTGAGTAGGATGGGGAGCCGGGCAGGTGTCGGGGGAGATGAGCAAACTGTGAAGATTGACTTTGTTTTTCTCTCACAGACAAGTGAAGAAGTCCACGCTGAACCCCAATGCCAAGGAATTTAATCCCACAAAGCCTCTGCTGTCTGTGGTGAGATGGAATGGGCGAAGGTGGACTGGTTTCTCTGAGGGAGGCTTGGGAGTGGGGAGAGAGAGCATGGGGAGAGAGGTCGTGAAAGTTGGGCTGCTCTAGGGCAAACGTGTCAGGGTTGGGGGCGAGGGGTCATGATATGTGTGGCAGGTTTTTATGTGTTTAGGGTTTAGCTCCGGGAGTATGTGTGTTGGGCTAGTTCTGAACATAGGTTTCATTCAGATCCCTGATTTTGGCTTGAATGACAAGCCATTTAACTTTTTGGCTTTTGTTTCCTCACCTGTAATTTGAGAATACTCGTCTCGGGGTTCAGCGTGAGGCTTAAGCGAGATGAAGGGTAGAGTGTATCTGGCGTGCAGCGCTCTGTTGCTGTTATAAGCCCAGGAGGAGCATACAGAGACCAAAATGCACGCATCCTCTGTTGTCTCTTACTACAGAATAAATCCACCAGTACCCCGACTTCTCCGGGGCCCCGGACTCACTCAACTCCTTCCATCCCGGTGCTCACAGCAGGCCAGAGTGGGCTCTATAGCCCCCAGTACATTTCCTACATACCTCAGATCCACATGGGACCAGCTGTTCAGGTAAGAGGAGAGACCGAGTGAGTCTAGGCTAAGAGGCTTGGCTGGGCTGGTGAGGACCGGGTCAGGCCTGTTCTGGGCATCTGTGAGCAAGCCGTTCAGCCTCATTTGTATCCTTGTTCGTAGGCACCTCAGATGTATCCATATCCTGTATCCAATTCCGTGCCTGGACAGCAGGGCAAGTACCGGGGAGCAAAAGGTGAGCAGAGTTGGCAGGGCTGCTCCGACGGCAGGGGGGTGGTGCTGCCTCGTTGCCTCCTGGCAGATGGAACTTAAGCTTGGCGTTCTCTCCCTTTCCCCAGGCTCCCTGCCCCCGCAGCGCTCGGACCAACACCAGCCAGCCTCAGCCCCTCCGATGATGCAGGCCGCCGCCGCCGCCGGCCCCCCTCTTGTGGCTGCCACACCGTACTCTTCCTACATCCCCTACACCCCGCAGCAGTTCCCGGGCCAGCCTGCCATGATGCAGCCAATGGCCCACTACCCCTCGCAGGTAACTGAGGCACGGGAGGGAGACGGGAGTACAGAGCTGAGGGTCACTCGGGTGTCGGTCCTGGCTCCGGTAGGACCCGTAGCAAAGCACTGGTACTCTCTAAAGCGCAGGTCAAACAGCGTCTCCTTGCTTGCACCCTTGTGAACGTTAAACAAGGTGGTTGCGGCAAAGCCGGAGTCGTGCCGTGTACGGGTTATCGGGCAGCGCGACATGCCCACCGCTCCTCTCTTGTCCTTCCAGCCGGTGTTCGCCCCCATGCTTCAGAGCAACCCACGCATGCTGACGTCGGGGAGCCATCCCCAGGCCATTGTGTCGTCCTCCACTCCTCAGTACCCTTCTGCAGAGCAGCCCACCCCCCAAGCCCTGTATGGTGAGTTCTGTGCCCTTCCCGCAGACTGCTCCTTAGCCCTCTCCGGTGTGCTTGGCGCTGATCCCTTCCCTCTTTCCTGCCGTAGCCACCGTTCACCAGTCCTATCCACACCATGCTACGCAGCTCCATGCCCACCAGCCGCAGCCGGCCACCACGCCTACTGGGAGCCAGCCGCAGTCCCAGCATGCGGCCCCCAGTCCCGTCCAGGTGCCTGCCATGGGGGATCCGAGTGGTTGGGGCTGGAGGAGGGGGATGGAGCCGGGGGCTCATTCCCTTCGGGCAGGGTCGGGAGTCGGTGGGGGGTAGGCCTGGTACCCGAGGAGTGGGGTGGCACTCACCCTTCCCCTCCCCCTAACAGCACCAGGCGGGGCAGGCCCCACACCTGGGCAGTGGACAGCCACAGCAGAATCTGTACCACCCAGGGGCCCTGACAGGCACGCCGCCTTCTCTGCCACCGGGACCTTCTGCCCAGTCCCCTCAGAGCAGCTTCCCCCAGCCAGCCGCTGTGTATGCCATCCATGCCCACCAGCAGCTGCCCCACGGCTTCACCAACATGGCCCATGTTACCCAGGTAAGAGCCCAAGGGACTTGCTTTCTATGGGTCTGTTTTGCCATCAGGACCCGGGTCCTGGGGCTATCCTGCTGCCCCTTTCCTCAGTGGTCTGAACACCAGGCTTCTCGGAGCCTGTGTGTAGCTTCTGGGGTGCTCCCAGCTGGGATTTTTTGTTGTTGTTTTCTGCAGGCCCATGTCCAAACTGGAATCACAGCAGCCCCGCCCCCTCACCCTGGGGCTCCCCACCCGCCCCAGGTGATGCTGCTGCACCCACCCCAGAGCCATGGGGGCCCCCCCCAAGGCGCGGTGCCCCAGAGTGGGGTGCCTGCACTCTCAGCTTCCACACCCTCACCCTACCCCTACATCGGACACCCCCAAGGTGAGCAGCCTGGCCAGGCGCCTGGATTTCCAGGAGGAGCCGATGACAGGATTCGTGAGTTCTCGTTAGCTGGGGGAATTTGGCATGGAAGAGCTGATGGGCTGCAGGTGGGGCAGGATGCACGGGTTCTGGGAGGGGAGTGAGGGGTCTTGGAGGCAGGGCTGTCCCACAGGGCGCCCGCCGACCTGCACCTGTCTGTGAAGTATGTAGGGTGGGCAGAAGCCACAGTCGCCGCCGCCAGGGGCTTGCTCCTGGCTCTGTCCTTTGCTTCCCTCCGTCCTCGCTCAGTTGTGATCCAGCAGCCCCCCTCCCCACTGCCTCCCCAGCTCTCAGTGACCCCGACTGTCTCCTGACTTAGCCGAGGTAAGGTCAGCGCAGCAGACAGGGCCAGGCTGGGGTGTGGGGGGCTGAGCTGGGCACACGAGTAAGGGCTCTGGCTCACTGGGAAACAGCGATTGATCTGTGCTTCTGACAGCCCCATGAGACACCTTGAGGAGGCCGCTCCTACCCACACACTCCCCCCACACCCCACACTGGACGGCATTGGATGAAGGGACAGCTGCTTGGGTTCTAATGCTCCTGCTCTCTTCTCTTTCCCCTCCAACCAGTTCAATCTCATCCCTCCCAGCAGCTCCCCTTCCACCCCCCGGGGAACTGAAGATTGTCCTGGCCGCGACCTGAGACCTCCATGAGTGGAGGGAAGAGTGATCTATGTCTCTTCCCCCAGCAGCTCGGACCAGTCCCAGCCCCCCAAACCCCCCTTTACCCCGGGGGAGCTGGGGAATTCCTGCCAAGCACCTTGAAGGGGGGGGGGGGGCTCGAAGTGGGCAGGGCCAGGGTCCAGCGGGGGTGGGGGGTTCCTGCTCTGCCCCTGCCCATCCCCACCCCATCTTGCCCTCCCATCCTCTCATCTATCCCCCACTGGAGACGGAAGATCTTTTATTTTCTATTATTTATAACCTCAGACTTGGGCCCCCCTGTTTCTTTCTTCCCCATTAACTTGAGTGACCGGCGTGAGAGACAGACAGACAGACAGATGCCCTACAAGGATGGTTGGACAAGGACTTTTACTTTTTATTACATAAAAATATTAAAAAAAAAAAAAATTAAAAAAAATAAAATTTTAAACTAACTTAACCTGCCTATGGTTTCCTCTGGAAAAAAGAGTAAGCTAGCAGCTGTCAAGTCTTAGGTGTCATGAGGTGGCTCCCAGCAGTGGGTGGGGACAGCATAGCAGTACAGTCTGTGGGTGCTGGTCCTTCTGCCTCTCACTGCCACACATCACCCAGCCGCCTGGGGACTGTTATCTCATGTTGATGTTGGCCTTGTCTTGAGGTTTCAAGTTTGTATGTAGTTTTTAAGTTCACATTTCTAAAAGGTTAGAAGGTGTGTGGCGGGGGGGAATCTCAGGCTCCACGCCATCAGCACAGGGTTCAGTCTCCTGAACCATGAGATCGTGGTCTGAGCTGAAATCCCGAGTCCCAATGCTCAACTGACTGAGCCACCCAGGCACCCGTTTTCATTGAAAATCATTTCCTCCTTAGAGCATCAGGGAGGTGGCACTAGTACTCGCAGGTAGGCAAGGGTGTTTCAGATGGGACTAAAGCCAGAGAAGGTGAGCTGAGGAGCAGGGCAGGAAAAGGATTACATAACCGGGCTACAGATCCAGGGTGTGAGGGTTGGAAACCTGGTAGTTGGGGGGCATGATGTGGGTATATAGAGGTAAAGAGAAAACATGTGCAGGGGTGGGGGTCCCCAGTGGAAGAGCTCTCTTAAGGGATGGCAGCTGTGGTTGGGGGTGGGGCACTGCTGGAAGAGGCAGCAGCAGAAAGCCAGATGAGCTCAGAATGTCTCCGGTGCAGATGGAGACCAGCCTCCGCAGTACTGAGATGGAACTGCTGTGGGTGCTGGGTGGTCCTCCTCAGGGAAAAGAACTTTGCTTCGTCCCACCAGGAATCCCGGGAAACCTTTCAGCCTCGCTCACTGACTAAAGCAAACCTGCCCTATCTTTGGACAGGACTTTCTCGTGAAGTGCTTTTTGTTGCTGTCCTTTTCTTGAGCCCACTTCCGTGCCGTGAAGTCACAGGTTGGATGGTGACTCTCAAAACAGCTCTTAGGTTGGGCCTAAGAACCTCCCCACTCTGGAAGGCTGGTCAGTGCAGAACAGGCTCATGTGTCAGGAAGCGAGGCTAAAAGGGGTGCCCGTTAATCCCTGTTGGAAGCTAACCTTTTTTGTTTGGGGTCAGCATCCTGGTCAGTCATTTCAAGTTTTCAAGCATTTTACTCCCCATTTATCTGGTAAAAAGTCCTCTCCTTAATTTTAAATCTCGGTACATGCTCTAAACCTTCATCTTTGAAGGTTTTAAAGTTATAAAATGAAATGTCCAATTGAAGATTGTCCTGTGTTTGGAATTGGTAATATATAGTGGGGATAACCTATCAAGCACACAGGCTAGTTCAGGGACCTCCTTAGGTGCTGGGTGTTGGTCCTGGAGGTGAGCTGCAGCCTCCGGTATCTTAGCGCTTAGATGAGGGCAGGTAGACATTAACAGCCTAGTAACTACTCCCCGGGCACGGGACGTGTGTCTGGCACCTCAGCCGAACCCATGCTGCGTCTCCCCCAGGACAGCCAGCAGTATCCTGCCATGGCACTTTGCTAGACGATCCTACCGAATCTGCTAGACCAGCTTTCCTCCTCTCCTTATGTCCCAGCGGTTCGGACCACTTGAAAACGCAAAGCTTTTCCAAAACGGTACCACAGACGTGAACTGAAGGGCAGCACACAAGCTCATGTGTCCCAGGCTCCCCGTTTATACTCCTCCATCCTCTCCAACTTAGACCAAGGACACGAGAGACACAAGCTCCCTATTCACAGAACAGTTTATTGACCTACCTCACCTGGCAGGCCGTGGGCCCCTCCTGACCAGGAGAAGTGTCCGTCTAGCTGCACTGCTAGGCAGCAGCCCATGCCCTGGGAAGGGGGCATCGAAGCAGGAGAGAACGCTGGCCAGTGCAGCCTCAAACTCAAGAGAGCCTAAGCAGAGTCCAGACTCAACTCCATTTGATGTTCTTGTCTTCCTCAGTCAGGGCCGACGTCTCCGTGACGAGGCCAGTGCCAATGGTCCGGTTGCCATCTCGCAGGGTGAAACGTTGGCCTTTTTCTAAGATCATGGGCTGCCGCAAGATTAGGCTGAGCTTCAGGTCCTCCCCGGGCATGGCAAGCTCCTGGACAGGGCAGAGACAGGGTTCAGGCATGGCCCTCGGGGCACCTTTCCCCCAACTGCTGCCTACCAAGGTTAAAAGTTACAGGAAATGGCAGCAGGGACATCCTTTCTGGGGACAGCTTCACTCTAGCCACCACCAGAGGTAAACATATTTGAAGACCAAAGGACTTGTGACCGGTGTTCCTAAGGTCCAATGTTGAAAGGAAACTAGGCCATGCAGGTTTCTTGGTCACAAGACTTCTCTGAGCTGTTATGCACAGTGTAATTCTTCAAAGGAGAATGCTTTTCTGGGAGATCTTTCTGTGGGTAAATGCTAGCATGGCCAAGTTCACCCAGGCAATACTAGATGAAGACTGACTTCTCCTAAACCCACTGGGTCAGACCCATCTATCACTAGCTTCATCTACACCAGTCAAGGAAAAGTCACCCGTGTTGTCACATCTTTGGCACCACGAGTGAGGTAGAGGTGGTATGAAGAGTGTCTCTGCCACTCTTTCACGTTCCCTATACGCACTATACCTTCCCTGGTGGCAAGATGACACGACAGGCCATGTCCCAAGTCAGAGAGAACATGACCGGCATAAAGTGAGACACAAAAGGCTTGTGGCGGCCACCCTCCTCCTTGCTGAGGATGTAAACCTGGAAGAGAGAGCAGCAAGGGTGAAGCTGTGCTTGGCTAGAAACCCTGCCTCTTTGCAGAGGACAGTTTGGCTCAGTGATGCCCCCCATCCCCTGGAGCCCTCACCTGTGCCTCCACCTTCTGGTGGGGTTGGATGGTCCCTGGCTTGGCCATGACCAAGCCACGCCTCAGGTCCTCCCGCTTCAAGCCTCGGACCAGGGCCCCAAGGTTGTCGCCTGCCTCTGCTCTCTCCAGGCTCTTGTGGAACATCTCAATGCCTAGGAAGGAGCAGAAGAGACCAGGGAGGAGGATCAAGGACGGAGGGAAGACTCCAAGGAGCTACAAGGGGAAATCGTGGAGCCAGCCCCCGGGATCCCAAGGCATCTTTCCTGTACCTGTCACCACGGTCCGAATGTTCTTGCTATGTCCCAGGAACTCACACTCGTCTCCCTTCTTCAGAATGCCACGCTCTAGTGTGCCTGTCACCACCGTGCCCCGGCCTGGGAAGAAACAGAACACGACCTCAGGGACCCGGGGCCAGGCTACCACCAGAGAGGAGTGCAAGTGAACACACGGTCCTCACCAGGAATAGAGTAAACGGACTCCACAGGCAGCAGGAAAGGCTTCTCTAGGTCCCGGGTGGGCACTGGGATGTAAGTGTCCACAGCATCCAGCAGCTTCTGCACAGACTTCAGGCCTAGCTCAGGGTCACGTTGCTATGTGGGGGAGGTGACAGGACTCAAATTTTCATTCTGCTTCTCTTACTAAGAGACACTCCCCCACTCCCAGCAGAGCTCCGGATGCCCCTCCAGCCCCATCCTTTGCCACCAGCAGCCCCTGCCTGAGCCCGCCTTCACCTCAAGGGCACAGAGGGCAGAGCCTACGATGACCGGGGTCTCCTCCCCTTTGTAGCCAAACTCAGTGAGCAGCTCCCGGATCTCCAGCTCAACCAGCTCCACCATCTCCGAGTCCTGGACGGCATCTGCTTTGTTTATGTACACCACAACGTGCTCTACTCCAATCTGTGGACGGGAAACAGAGACATGGTGTCCTGAATGGACCGACTCCCCACTCTTCCTCTCTCCACCCCTCCCCAGGCTCTGAGTACCTGTCTGGCCAGCAATAAATGCTCTCGGGTCTGGGGCATAGGGCCGTCGTTGGCCGCCACCACCAGGATGCAGCCGTCGAGGGGGGCGGTGCCCGTGATCATATTCTGGGTACGAGAGGAAACAGCCTAGTTCAAGGACCTCCTCAGCTCCACGTCCATCTAGCCAAGCACAGCGGTTAGGAACCGAGGCCCACCTTTCTCTGCCATCTCCTTACCACCCACCTTGGAGTGGCCGTGCCCAGATATCCGTGACCTCAACCCACACACCTTGAATATCCTAACCTCCCCCACCAGTCCAACGTTTTTCCTGGCAGGAGACAGCCCCTGGCCCCACACCCAGCAACTCTCTCACCTTTACATAATCTGCGTGACCTGGGCAGTCGGTGTGGGCATAGTGGCGGGCGGCAGTGCTATACTCCACGTGAGCTGCATTGATTGTGATTCCACGGGCTCGCTCTTCAGGGGCATTATCAATCTCTTCATATTTCTTAAACTTGGCTCCACCTCCCTCGGCTAAAACTAAGGGGAAGGAAGAGAATAAACCTCTCAGGTAAAGTTCCAGGAGTAGAGGCAAGGCTCAAGCCACACCCCTGAATCTCTCCACCTACCCAAAGGACGGTCTGGGGGAATAACGCTTCCTTGACCCCCTCCCTCAGCTCCTGAGCAGAGGTAACTGGGGTCAGAAAGAAACGTTAAAAGGCCTCAAGGTCCAGCCCTGCGAATTCTCTAGGGTAAAAGCCTCTGCTTACAGAGCACCGGCCACGGCTAGAAAGAAGCCACTCGGGCTCCCCAACTTCTGCATCGCAAACACTTTTGTGTGCAGGGGAAATGTGTTTCCTGCATCTTCCCGCCCACCGCTGGCCCAAGTTCTGGCCCCTGGGGCCACGCCACCTCCAGCAGCACCTCCCCGGCTCCGGGTCCCGCCAGCAGAGAGGGCGTTGCCGGACGTCCCCAACCAACCCCGCTTACTTTTCGTGATGGCCGCGGTCAGTGTGGTCTTGCCGTGGTCCACATGGCCGATGGTGCCCACGTTCACATGGGGCTTGTCGCGCACGTAGGTCGTCTTGGCCTCCACGGCCAGGCCGCGGCACAAGCGGGGCAGTGCCGGGGCCTTCAGCGGCCGCAACAGACCCTGCAACAGCGGGGTCGGGCCGGTGCCGAGACCTGCCGGGGAAGAAGCTTGGAATCAGAGCGCGGGTCCGAGCCCGGCCACTCCGGACGACGCCCCAAGCGTCCCGGGCCGCCATCGCCTTCCCCGCCCCCTCACCGCTCAAGAGGGGCGTCGCGCGCAGCAGGGTGGTGGCCGCCATTGTGGTCGTACTCGCGCCCGGAGTACCCGGTCCAGGGCGCCCGCGCGTGCAGAAAGGAAAGGGCACGGGAGACCGGAGGTCACTTCCGGCGGAAGTGAGGACAGGGAAGGCATGCCTCGGTCCCTCTAGCCTCCAGTTTTTATGGCCATCTTTACGACTTCCGGGCGTGGGACCAAAGGCGACGCCCGGAAGGTGCTGGTGTTTCGCGGGCGGGGAGGGAGGGAGTCGGTTTCCGCAAGGCTCGCGGACCTGGAACCTCGCGGACTGACGGGGCAACGCAGGTGTCTTTGGCGGCGCCGGGGACCGACGTGGAGCGTCCGGTCGCGCACCAGAGCCCCGCAGGCTCACGGGAGTTGTAGTTCCGGGTGGGGCGTGCTGTGTTTGCGCCGGTCGTGGGAGTCCCGTAGGGCTAGGCCGGGTCTGGAGCGAGGGTGCCGGCCTCCGGGAGGCGGAGGCGGCCCCGGCGCGGCCTGCTCGGGAACGGCCTGGCTCAAAACCCCCTGGAGTCCGACCCACTGCGGGGGTCTGGCGAGAGATCTGGCGGCCCTTGAGCCGCCGCCGCCGGAGGTAGGACCAGGCCCTGCGGCCGGGCGAAGAGAGGCGGGCCTGGGAGCCTTTCGCGGCTGGGGCGCAAGTGTGACACATCTCTCCGCTGAGTCTTTGTTTTCTTATCTGTAAAATGGGAACCGTAGGATCTACTTCATGGGGAGATTCTGACATCTGGCTCTGAGAAAATGAGCTGGACAGGAAGCAGGAAATAGGGTCCAGGGGCCTCCAGGTCCCACAGTCCTTGACCCTCAAATCCCTGCCCGCCTGGGTCACACAGCTGGCGGGGACAGCTCTGCCGTCCACCCCTGAAGCCCCTCAGCAGGCCAGGAGCTAATTCCCTTGATTTTCGCCCCACCCACTCGTCCAGTTTTACTAATGATACCAAGATTGAGGAACCGGCCTCAGGTGCCTGTAAGGGTAGCCTGTCACGTTCCTGCGGTATCCCTGGCACCTGACACAGGGCGGGGCACCCAGTGAGTGCCCAGTGAATTTCTGTTGACTGAGTGAGTGCGAGGCTAGCAAATGACCTTTAGCTTTCACATCTATCATCTCATCACCTTGCAATGATAACAGCAGCTGCTTAACCCTGATTGATGTTTCCGAAACTCATCAGATCCTAAGGCTCGGTTGATGGGTGTTGTTTCAAATAGATTTCCTAAATCCTCCCTGAAAGATTATGATTCAAGAGGGTCTCTGAGCACAGACGGGGAAACTCTTTATTTATAACACACAGCTTCCCAAGCTCAAAGGAGTTTGGGAAACTCAGAACTAGAGCTTTGTGTGGATCAGGCGTTGTGCAAATGCTTTATATTGGCTCACATTCAGCATTCCCAGTGTTACCGCTCGTGGTTGAAGCCATCCTTTCCCCCGTTTCACAGGTGAGAAAACTTGAGCCTCAGGGTGATTTAGGAACCCAATACCGCTAAACTCCAAGAAAAGCATGCACTTAACCACTGTACTGTCCTTTAGCTGCCAATATACTTTTCAAATAAAATGAAGAACTTGCTAAGACGTCTGTCCTGGCCCTCCAACCCATCAGCTCCGCTTAGGAAGGCCTGGGGCCGTAATTAAAAGAGCTTCTTTGTCTTTATCCTGTATTTCATTCACTCCTCTCCTAGGAATGTCTCTTAAGACACTATTGGAATATGAGACGGGGGGGGGGGGGGGTGGGGGGGGTGGGGGGGGGGTGGTATTTGAACAAATCCTTTCTATCTTAGTTAATTTGAACATGTATTAGTTTGAAAAAAAGGTAGCAAATACTGCGCTTAAAAAATGAGTCAACTTAAAAGCCGGTGTTGGTAAGTAATATGGCGGCATAAATATATGGCAGAGTTGGGCGAATGCGGGGCACGAATGACTGAAATTTGAAAAACGCCACGCTCGGAAGAGTCCAGAGGGAGAAAACTTTTTGTCCCGCTGTTGACTGCAGCATCCTCTGCAATAGTTAGGAGTCTTGATTTACAGAGAACAGAGTCTATGTTGGCTGGTTTGCACAGAAGGAGGATGTGTTTAAGGGTTGGGGGCAGCTCACAGAATCGTGGGACGGGCCGGAGCAACAGCTCCCTTACGGAACTTACGGAACCTGGTAAGGCTATTGCTGCCACTGCCACCAAACTCTAAACGCCAGGACTGAGACTCGTCTGCGACCCCTCCTGCTCATGGCACCAAAGCCACCTCTGCCTCAAGAAAGCGACCCGTCCGACTTCCCAACCCTCCTGCCCCCAAAGTCCGGCAGATTCCAAGCCCCACTTGAAGGTGTCTGGCCAGAGAAGCCTAGATCGTCATAGGTCAGTGTTCTTGTACCAGAGGAGTCTGAGAGATGCCGCCCGACTCTGAGGGAGAGCAGGAGCGCGAGCACGCAGTTTCCCCAGATGTCCAGCCGTGCCCGTGAACGAGCTGAAGAGCAGAGTGAACACAGCTGTCCAGTACGGGGACATGGGAGCAGGAGTCTGGTATAGCCACCGGCTGAAGTAGGAATAGAGTGGGCTCAGACTTGCAGACATGAGGGGAGCCAGCCACCTGGGAACGTGCTCGTGAGTGGTGCCGAATGAAGGTGGAAGGCTGGCTGCCATAGAAAAACAGCATTGGGAGGAGGGGGCGGCGGGGACAGCGACAAAGGAAGCGGAAAACGATCAGGACTTCAGGAGGCTGTGAATTTGCGTAGAGAAAGTTCTTTCTCTTTCTGACGTGTCTTTTGTATGATTATAGTTAAAGAGAGAAACTGCATTCTTTGTGCAGAATGTTGAACTCTAAAAAGGCACCCTTGAAATCAAATGGCCTTCAGGGCCCCCCCTAGCAATCTATGCATTGGAGCTCCTGCTTGACAGCATTTTTCCGTCTTCCTCCAGGCAGGGCCCTGATTTTGTTGAAGGTGGCCCTTCCCCGAGTTCCAGGAATAAATCCTGACAGGTCTAGCCTACTTCTGGTGGTCCTATTGGCCTTGCCAGGGGGGGTTGTTTAGGGGGTGACTTCTTTGGGGCCAGTGTTTGGTAAGAGGAATCTCCTTTGGGGGGGCTTCCAGGGAAGGGTCCCTCTTTATTTTTTAATGCTTATTTTTATTTTTGAGAGACACTATGAGTGGGGCAGGGGCAGAAAGAGAGGGGGACCAAGAATCCGAAGCAGGCTCCAGGCTCTGAGCTATCACACAGAGCCCGACGCAGGGCTCGAAACCGTGAACCATAAGATCATGACCTGAGCCGAAGTTGGACGCTCAACCGACTGAGCCACCCAGGTCCCCCAAGGGCCCCTCACTCTTAAGGAGACACCGAAGAGAGGGACCGCCATCTGACTCTGGGTGTTGCTGGGTCTGGATGTGAAGCCTGGCACTACTCTGCCCTTCTTATCTCCGGTCAGTGATGAAGCCAAAATCCAGAAGAGGGCAAAAGGCAGAGGGTTTTAGATGACTCCTTGAGGTGTGGTGACTAACGTCCTTATTATTTAAGTCAGACTGTGTCGGAGTCGTCCGTTGTCTACATTCAAATACATCCTAACAGATAAACTGTCTCACAGCATTTAATACCCTGAGGCCTAATTCTTGGTTTCCCTCTCTGAGACTGAGTGGCCTGAGTAGGGCCAGGACTGGGCTTCCTTGATCTCTGTATCCTCTGCCTGGCCACTGTAGGCCTCTGAATGACTGCACTTGAACCATGGATGAGGCTTCTTCCAAGGGTGCCACCACGTGGTGCTACAAACGTAACGTGTCCAAAACACGACCCTCCGCTCTCCCCAGGCTGTGTGCTTACACATCTGAATACGCACAGCACCACTTTTCTTCCTTCCCCGCAGCCCCAACATCTAACCCGTTACCCAGTCCTGCTGGCCATCTTTCCAAAACATACCTTGAAGGTGACCACTTCTGTCTCCACTGTTGACACTGTGGTTCGGTCCAGAATCATCTGTCACCTAGGTTAGCTCACTGGCCTCTACAATGGGCCTCCCGGCTCCCGTTCCCCTCGATATCTGGCCAATCCACCCTCCACACAGCAGTCAGACCAGGCTTTAAAATGTGGATCGGGGGGTGCCCGGGTGGCTCAGTCGGTTAAGCGTCCCGACTCTTGGTTTCAGCTCCACGATCTCCCAGTTCGTGAGCTCGAGCCCTGGGTCAGGCCCTGTGCTGACAGCACAGAGCCTGCTTCGGATTCTCTCTCTCCCTCCGCACTTTCCCTGCTCGCACCCTTTCTCTCCCTCTCAAAAGAAATCAACATTTAAAAAAGATAATAAAATGTGGATCGGAAGGAGCACGTGGCTGGCTCAGTCAGTAGAGCACGTGACTTGATTTCATCTCACGGTCATGAGATCGAGGCCCACACGGTATAGAGTTTACTTTAAAAAATAAATAAAAATAAAGATTCCCTTTGAAATGTATAAAGTTTAAATAAATAAAATGTGGATCAGAAATTAACCCCCGCTCCATGACTCCTTACAACACTTAGAACAAAATCCCAACCCGTAGTTTAAATGGCCAAATTGTATGGTGGGTGGGTTATATATCAATAAAGCTGTCATAAAATTAATAATCCAAACTCCTCCCTGTGGCCCATCTCTTGGAGCCTGTCTCCTGTGATTTCCCTCACCCTCTCTCCTGGCCACACTGGCCATTCTTCTGTCCCACAGACCTCCCATGATTGTTTCTACCTCAGGCTCTTTGCAGTGGTTGTTTCCTCTTCCTGTAGCGTCCTTCCCTGTAGCTTTCCCCCCAGGCTATTCCTTCTGCCATTAAGGTCCCCCTCAACTGTCACCTTTTCTTTATTTTTTAAAATTTTTTTTGACGTTTATTTATTTTTGAGACAGAGAGAGACAAAGCATGAATGGGGGAGGGGCAGAGAGAGAGGGAGACACAGAATCGGAAGCAGGCTCCAGGCTCTGAGCCATCAGCCCAGAGCCCGACGCGGGGCTCGAACTCACGGACCGCGAGACCGTGACCTGAGCCGAAGCCGGACGCTCAACCGACTGAGCCACTCAGGTGCCCCAACTGTCACCTTTTCTATCTAAAGTAGCCCCCAGCTTCCCTCTACATCAGTGGTCCTGTTTGGTTTTCTTCATAGCCCCTAAATATCTGAAATTATTTTCTCAGTTTGCCTGTTGGTTGGTTTGTGGGGTTGATGTTGTTTTCCATCTCACCAGGTCATGACAGTAAGAGCTCCTTTTTTACCCCAAGAAGAGTGCCTGACACGCAGGTGAAGAACCATTGGTTGAAGGAATTATGTGTTGAATTATTTCAGTTGAGCATTTGCGTTGGGCTTATTAAGGGTCCTGATGTTTTCAGTGGCAAGCAAGTTATGAATTCACGTTCACGCTAAAGATAAAGGTGAGCCACTGCAACTTTTGAAGCTCTTGCTTTATTATCTATAAAATGGGGATGGAGTGATGAAGTTAAATTTTATGATCTCTAAGATTTTTTACAGCTGTAACCTCTAAAGGGAGGGTGGGGTCTGATGTCACTGAAATAGGGTAGCCAGCAACTCAGTGACAGATGGGGCACCAGGACCTAGAACTTTGTCCTAGTGCCATTCAACAGACCTTTTGGAAGCTCCAGGGCATTCTTCAGTCTTCCCCACCGGCCAGCCTGGAAGTGCCTCCTCAGCGATCTCTTTGGACGTTCTCCTTGGTTCTGACCCCACTGTACTGCCCTCGCCAGGTCAGCACCAGCCTCCTCTCTGCTTCCGGTCACTACCCACCCCGCTCCTGGCCCTGGATTTCCTTCCAGACACCGAATTCCGATCACACCCCTGTCACTCAGATGCGACTGGAGACATTCCGGTTGCAAATGCTTTGTGAATGTCACACAAAAGCTACTGAGTAGAAGGCGCTTCAGAGGCGGCCTAGCTGGGTTGGCTGTGCATGGCTTCCTCCAGGAGGCCACCCCTCGAAGCGTGAAACTAGAAGGAGAAAGACTGGCGGAAGCGAGGGGAATGGTGCCTGTGGGTTCAGAGGCAGAGCCTAAGCGAAGCGAGAGGACTTTGTGTTGTCAAAATACCCTGGTTGAGCACAGTATGATGTGGAGGGGCAGGAGGTCCTGACCAAAGCACCGAAGCTGAAGTTGACGTCCCAGAAAAGAGGACAGAATAGGAGAAATCCCCATCTCTTGGTGCCAGGGGGGGCGCTAGGGTCAAGATGACCTCCAGAAGAATCCCTCAAGCAACCACTTCCCCTTCTGACAGAGACCCTAGCTTTCCTTTGAAGAGCCACACTCCGCAGTGCTCAGCCCATCCCAGTTTCAGACGACGGGTCCGTGATCCAGCGCTTTACCAATCGGCATCATCTACCCTTGTGATCACAAATGTTGGTTCAGGGTTAGCATTTTTGTTTCCACCCGAACTAGTGTGCTGAAGTTCAGTTCTGGCACTAACTCTGAACTAACTAACCCAAAGTTAATTCATACCCCACAAGCTAAGTAAGGGCTCCCTCCTCCACAAGAATGTCCCCGTTTGAGACGCCAGCTACAAGGGGAGTCCCATCCGTCTTCGCTTCTGACCAACCTGCTCCAGATGCGGGAGTTTCCCATGACCCCCCCTCAGGTGTGATAATTTGCTAGAACAACTCACAGAATGCAGGAAAACACGACACTTACGATCACAGTTTTATAGTAAAGAATACAAATTAGCAACAGCCAGATGAAAAGATGACGTAGAGTGAGGTGAGGTCTGGGAGGGTCCACAGGCAGAGCTTGCGTGCCCTCCATGGAACCAGGGCATGCCACCCTCCCGGCACATCAATGTGGTCACCAACCAGGAAGCCCCATTGAGTTTCAGTGCCCAGAGTTTTTCATTTCATTTCTTAGACGTGATTGATGAAGTCCTCGCCATGTGACTGAACTCAATCTCCAGGGAAGGCAGGGGTCCAGCTGCCTCAAAATCCCAAACCTCTTGGGAGCCTGGCTGGCTCAGTCGGAAAAGCATGTGACTCTTGGTCTGGGGGAGGGGGAGTGAATTTGAGCCCCACGTTGGGTGTAGAGGTTATTTACATAAATAAACGAACTTTTAAAAATCCCAAGCCTCTAATCACAAAGTTAGTCTTTCTGGTGACCAGCTTAGTGCCTGAAGCTATCTAGGGGCTTGCCATCAGTTACCTCATTAGCAAAAACTCTGTGCCAGGGGGTGCCTGGGTGGCTCAGTCGGTTGAGCTCTTGATGTGGGCTCAGGTTATGATCTTGTGGTTCAGGAGTCCAAGCCCCGCGTCGGGCTCTGTGGAGCCTGCTTGGGATTCTGTCTCCTCCTCTCCCTGCCTCTCTCTCTCTCCTTCTCTCTGTCTCTCTCATAAACAAACAAACAAACAAACAAACAAACAAACAATTTTTTAGAAATTAAAAAAAAAGCTCTGTGCCGGGAAGCTGGGACAAAAACCAAATTCTCCACTATACGGCAGACAGTCGTTGGGTGACCCAAGCTGAGCCGATGGGACTCAACCCTGTTGCGTTTACTGGAACTATTGGGAAAGCTATGATCTTTCCCCAGGACGATTGTTAAGCTAGTAGAAAGTACGCTTGGAGCTGCTGGTAGCCATCTGGCCACCCATGAGGGGACCATCTGCCTAAGGATTAAGACAGTCCAGAGGAAAACAGAGCTAGGAGACTGAGACCAAGTTCAAATGGACGTTTATTTGAGCCTCTGGCTTCAGCCATGCCCGAAGTCATCCCACCTCTGACTTTTCAATTCTGTGAACCAGTAAGCTCCTCCTCTTTTCGTGCTGAGACCTTGAGGTGGGGGGGGGGGGGTGCTCTGTTACCGGTAGCTAAAGGCATCCTGAGTATCACATCCTCTGTTCCTGGGGAAGAAGTGCTTCTCCCTTTTATATGAATACTTTGGCTTAACGTGGGTCCTGGATCCTACTGTTCTACCGTCCCCCAAACCTCACTCCAATTACTATCATTTCTACTGGATCCTCTCCCTTTAGACTTTCCATGTAATCAGGTCTCCCTCAGGACTCGGCTCTCCAGATTCCTCCTCCTGTTTCTTCACCTTCACCTTCATTCCCACCACCCACCACCACTTGGCTTCTGCTTCTCCCACTTCCCCAAAATCACTCTCACCGAAGTTGCTGAGCAGTCGCTGAGTTGCCGAGGGACAGAAGCAGAAAAATATTCACCTTCAGCCTAGAAGACTAACCTAAAGCCTGCAGGGTTCTGACAAGGATCAAATACGTGCTGGCTGCCATAGTCTTAAAGGGTCTCGTGACTGTCAGCACATCTCACCGATAGTTAATATCGAACCGAATGATAAGCACCAGGGAAATCTTGCGAAAGTGGTTTTACGAGTAGAAATTCGAAGAAAACATTTGTGATCTAATACTCCCTGCACACGCCCTCCCCCTTGAACACTAAGCATATAAACACCACCGTCCTACAGCAAAAGTGCAGATCTTTCTGCCCATGGGTCTTGTCCCCGTGCTATAATAAAAGCACCTCTTTGCGTCAAAAACATCTCAAGAGGGGCGCCTGGGTGGCTCAGTCGGTTGAGCGTCCGACTTCGGCTCAGGTCACGATCTCGTGGTTCATGAGTTCAAGCCCCGCGTCGGGCTCTGGGCTGATGGCTCAGAGCCTGGAGCCTGCTTCCGATTCTGTGTCTCCCTCTCTCTCTGCCCCTCCCCCGTTCATGCTCTGTCTCTCTCTGTCCCAAAAATAAATAAACGTTAAAAAAAATTAAAAAAAAACCAAAAACATCTCAAGAATTCTTTCGTGACCGTTTGTTCATGGCCACACATCATTAGTCGTCAATGTTTTCTGTAGGAGACCATGTCAGGACCATGGATTCCTTTTTAATCGTTTGCCTGTGATGTGTCTGCCCAACTGCCCCCCCCTCCAACTTTGTTGTGTGGTTTCTCTTCCGAGAGTAAGAATGCCCAGCTTTTTTTCTTTTTTGGAGGAATGCCCTCAGGCCACTGGGGGCTTCGCCTTGATAAACTGATGTCTCCAGGAGTATCCCTTTGTCAAAAGCTGAGGAACGTGGGTATATGTCCCTTGTTTCTGGACAAATCTGAGGCATAACTTTCATCCAGAGCTCCCCTGCAGGATCAAGTTGAACTACTCTCTGCCTGAGGTCACACGTTTGCTTGGTTTCCTTTCCTGCCCTCTCCCGCTTCTCCCACTCTTACTGGTTTCTTCTGATAGCACTTTTTGACTAAATCACTTGCACACAAATCCTCCTCTCAAGGTGTGCTTCTGGGAAACGTGACCTAAGACATCATCTCGGCGCTTTCTACTCCCGTGTCGCTGCCTACCTGTTAAGTGCGGCTTGTTTTCCAGAATTAGGTCCGGGGCCCTATTCTCTCTACCGATATTGCCTGGACACTCTCACTGATGTCCGTGGCTTCAACCACTACTCACTTCTGATGGCCACCAAACTGCTTTACGCAGCTCACTGTAGCTCTCTCTCTGCTGGACAGCTCCTAGCTGTCCTTGACCGCTCCTGCACTAATACAGTCGTCATTACCTACATGTGGCTACTGTAATTAATTAAAACTTCAATTCCATTCCCTCGTCACACCGGCCACATTTCAAGTGCTCGATAGCTACACACGGCTAGTGGCTTCCACACTGGATAGTGTCGATACAGAACATCTGTCGTTGCAGAAAGTTTTATCGGACAACTGAGACACATTTCCAAACCTAACTCATCATCACTAGACCCTTGCCTTTCTGCATTCCTCAACTGCGCCTCTCTCCTAGAAACGGCGGGGAGAAACCTCAGAGACTACAGACACTGGAAACTACAGAGGAAGTGTGTGTAAGGGTTTCAGGGAGGAGGGAGGAATTGACATCTTCCTCCGAACTGGGAAGACGAATGGACAAAGACAGCAATGGAGACCTTAGCCAAGACCACCTGCGGGCTGATGTCAGCTTGGTTAGAGCAGAGGCAGAGCTGGGGGAGTACAGCTGGCTAGGCAGGAACTTGCCTTCTACAACGAATTTTTCCAACTCCATCTGGCAGCCTCAGCCTTGAATAAACATTCTTGTGTGAGTCAGGGGATTTATCCATCTCCAGTCTCTTGTGTTCCGGGATGAGTATTTGATCCAAGCCAATCAGCTAAGGTCAGTTCCGGAAATTTGATTGCAAATCTCAGAAAAGAAGCACGCTGCTGCTACTTGAGTTGCTAAGCTATTAGGACTTAAGTTTGGAGCCAAAGAAAGCCATTTTACCACTGAGATAGGCCGGCCTGCGAGTGAGGCCAACCAAGTGCATGGGGAAAGAAGAGCCTAGAGAAGAACCACAGGTTTCTCCTATCTTTTGGCTCTTTTATTCAACTGTCCCTGAAGAAGCTAGAGCCGCTCTTTTCAATCGCTTCAGCCAAGATTCCCCTATTGCTTAGTTAGGCCAGTTGGAGCTGGGTCAGCGAGAGACCGGAGATGACTGATCTCATTGTGCTTATGATTTCAACGCCTCTCTATACCTTAATGATTCTCCATTTCTGTGTCTGGTCTTTACGTCTCTCCTGAGCTCCAGACTGTATGTCCACTGTATGTCCACCTGCCCCCCGCGACGTCCCACAAGCACGTCCAAAGTGATGTCTTTATTTCTGCCCTTCATCTTCACTTCTCGTCTCAGATGGAGCCTCCTAGACCTCCAGTCTCTTTCCTCCGGGAAGCCAAGGTCGTAAGTTCAGGCTCCGCCTCTTCTCGGGGCCTCAACCAAGGTCACCCGCGTCTTCCCTCGCCGGGCTCCGCGGGGGCGGTGTCTGCGAACCCCGCAGCCGCAGGGCCAGACGCTCTAGGCTGCGGCGGGCCTTGGAAAGGGCCTCCTCATCTCGCTGGTTTCCGGTACCCGGTGGCTTCTCTAGCCTGCACCAGGGCCTCGAGACTCTATCCCCTAAGGTGGCTTCTCATGGTTGACGCCTCTTCCTTTGTCCCGACTTTCCTTCGAGAGGCCGCCTGGTGGCATCCACCCCCTGCCCATGATTGCTTTCGGGGTCCCTTTTAGGAGCAAGCGGAGAAGCCCCTCAGCCGTCCGAGGGTCACCCCCCTCTCAGCACTCGATGGGTTTGCACGGACTAGGAAGGTGGCGGAACTGAGCGTATAGGCGCCCTTCCCTCTCGCAGCTCTTCTCTATGGTCGCTTCCTTCGGTGACGGGAAAAGGGGTCCCGGCGCCTGCGCAGAAGCGGCCTGGGAGCTAGTCGCGGAGTGCGGGGGGAGGGGCAGGGAGCGGGAGCTGCCGCCGCCGCCGGAGCTAACCGCGGGGACCGAGATGCAGGTGGGACCGGAACCGGAACCCCCCCTCTTCAAGTACCTCTTCCCTCGCCGCGACCCGGCCCCGGCGCCTGAGAGGAGCCCTGGGTGGGGGCGGGCGTGGGGGGTGGGGGCAGAGGCAGGAGGGGCGCTCGGCCCCGGAGAGTGCAGCAGACCGGGCTGGTCCCGAGGCGGCTGCGGCCCCGGGGAATGGGCGGGTCGAGGGTGTCCAGGGAGTAGGGTCGGGTCGGAGTGCATTGACCACCGGGCCCAGAGGGTCCGAGCCGGGAGCGGAGCCTGCACCCTCCACCACCCGCCCTTCGGGAAATTTCAGAACTGAGCCCAGAGGCAGGTGCACCGGGGGAATGTGTCTGAGGCTTGCTTGGCAGAAGAGAAACTGAGTCACCAGCTCAGGAGCCGCAGGGTCAGCGGGCCTGAAGGGGGCCGGGTCTGCCAGTGGTGCAGAGGGTTGGGCGGGCCTGTGTGAGCCGAGGTGGCCACTGCCTGGAGATCGCTCTCCCTGCTGCGTCTGCACCTCTTGGCTCGGTTCCCCTGTGCTCCATGACTCTTGCGTCTCCTGGCTTCTCGTTGGTTTGGAATTGTCCCTGTGGTTGGAGCCATCTGAATGTGTAGGATCTAGGCCAAGGAGGAAGGGGAGGGGTCGCTGGTTGTGGGTCCGAGCAGGAGTCTGAGGTTTGGGGAGACTTTCCTGAGCTGTCCTCCCCGCAGCCCTGGTGCCAGTCATCATCCAACGTAATATGGGGGAGGAACACTAACAAAGAGCCATGGGTTCTAAATGCCAGGCCCAGCTCTGCCACTTGCTAGTTGTAAGAGCTTGGGAAGCCTCTTCCTTTCTCTGATTTCTCTCTTGGAAAAATTGGAACCCGTAAAGATAGTAATAACGGGGCAGGCATTTATGGTGTGCTTGCTTTCTGCCAAGCCCTGACAGGTTCCGATTGATTCTCCCCGCGAGTCTAGGAGTTGGGGATCATGAGCTCTGTTTTATAGATACACGCCCGCAGTCCCGAGAGGACATAGGATCTGTTCAAGATCACGCAGCTAATAGGTGGCCGAGCTGGGACTTCATCCCAGGTCCAACTCCACGTCCCACAGCCTTAACCACCAGGCTCACCAGCCTTTAGGGCACCCTCCCCAGTGAAAGAAGAGGAAGTGAGAAACCCTAGGGCCCCAGCTCCCTGTTATGTTTTATTTACTTTGTGGCCAAGAAAGACTTGCCCTGACCCAACCCACAGTCTTCCCCCGCCTGGTGCTGCCTGGTGCTGCTGCTTCTGGGCCCCAGGCTGAAGGCACAAAGAACTGGGCTGTGGCCATTCCAAGCCTCTGTCACACCGTGCTGGGGTGCTGGGCCCTGGGGTCCGCTTTCAGGACCGTTCTGGTTTCAGTCCATCATCCGTTCCGCCTCTTGACTGAGCAGACTCCCTCCCCAGAGCTGGACCTCAGGACGCGCGAGGCAGGGTCCCTAAGCGCTGCAGACCTAGCTCCCTGAGAGCTGGGGCAGGGAGGGGCTGTGACAGGCTGGTCCAGCCAGTCCCTGGGGACGAGGACTATGCAGGGGGCAAAACCGTAGACTTGGAGTTCTGAGACTTCTCTGAGCTTCGGTTTCCTCACCTATTATCAAGGTTATTAAAGCCTGTTGCAGGGAAAGGTAAGAACACATGGGAAGCATGTGATAAACCTCGAAGGACCTGTTTTGGAGAAGGGAGGTGGTGTGAGTGGTGAAGACTCCTTTTTAGAGGCAGGTGCTTTGCGGGCGCGTGTCGCTCCCGGAACCAGAACCAGGGGGAGTGGGTTGGGAAGGCAGCGGGGCAGGTGCACCTCCCTCCCCCCGGGGAGCCAGCTGAATGGGGTGTGTGGGGTGTGAGGCTCTGGGACAGGGAAGGGAGGCGGTGTGGTGTGTTCCCCACTGCTTTCCGAGGAGTCCAGACCAGAGTGGGGAGTCCGCTCGGGGTGGGGCTCTGCCCCCAGTCCCACCTCAGCAGTGACTCGGTGTATGTGCCTCTCTTCCTTCTGCAGCTGCTGTCGCTCACCCCGTGTCTTCTGGCCGCTTCCCTCTTTGCTGCCCCTCCCCACAGGCTCCCCCTCTCCACCTCCTGGGGACCATCATGAATGGTGCCCCTTCCCCGGAGGACGGGGCCTCCCCCTCCCCTCCCCCTTTGCCACCACCCCCTCCCCCGAGTTGGCGGGAGTTCTGTGAGTCCCACGCCCGGGCTGCCGCCCTGGATTTTGCCCGCCGTTTTCGCCTCTACCTGGCCTCCCACCCCCAGTATGCAGGGCCCGGGGCCGAGGCTGCCTTCTCCCGCCGTTTTGCTGAGCTCTTCCTGCAGCATTTTGAGGCTGAGGTGGCCCGGGCCTCCGGCTCCCTCTCACCGCCCATCCCGGCTCCCCTGAGTCCCGGTGTGGAGATCCCGCCACACGACCTGTCCCTTGAGAGCTGCAGGGTGGGCGGGCCCCTGGCTGTGCTGGGCCCTTCTCGATCATCTGAGGACCTGGCCGGCCCCCTCCCTTCCTCAGTCTCTTCCTCTTCTACGACCTCCTCGAAGCCGAAGCTAAAGAAACGCTTCTCTCTCCGCTCCGTGGGTCGCTCGGTCCGCGGTTCAGTCCGCGGCATCCTGCAGTGGCGGGGGACCGTTGACCCACCCTCCCCAGCCGGGCCCCTCGAGACCTCCTCGGGCCCCCCAGTCCTGGGTGGAAACAGCAACTCCAACTCCTCTGGCGGGGCTGGGACCATTGGCAGGGGACCGGTTAGTGATGGAACATCCCCCGGGGACAGATGGACTCACCGATTTGAGAGGCTGAGACTCAGTCGGGGCGGGGGGGCCTTGAAGGATGGAGCAGGGATGGTGCAGAGGGAAGAGCTGCTGAGTTTCATGGGGGCTGAAGAGGCAGCCCCGGACCCAGCCGGAGTGGGCCGGGGAGGAGGGGCGGCGGGGCCTGCCTCAGGGGGAGGAGGGCAGCCTCAGTGGCAGAAGTGTCGCTTACTGCTTCGAAGTGAAGGAGAAGGAGGAGGAGGAAGCCGTCTGGAGTTCTTTGTACCGCCCAAGGTGAGGCCCCGAGGAGGGTGGGGAACCACCGGGAGCGGGGCGATCGAGCCACCGGAGTGGGACAGCCCACACGCGTAGCCCTGCTCGCTTTCGTTTCTAAAGCTCCTGACTCTGGGGTAGCAGCCGTGGGCAGGACCGCAAAAGTAGTGCTGTGGTCCTTTGTCTGACTCCCTTAGGGCTTGGGAGGAAAGATGGGTCTCTGGAGGGAAGTGAAAGGGGGTCCCTGCACAGTTTGGCTCTTGCTTTCTTTCCCAACTTAGGCGTCTCGGCCTCGACTCAGCATTCCCTGCTCTACCATCACGGACGTGCGGACAACCACAGCCCTGGAGATGCCTGACCGGGAGAACACGTTTGTGGTTAAGGTAGGGGCTCTGGGCTCCTGCCCCCTCGGGGAGCGCTCGTTCTGGGGAGAAAGCTAAGACAGCACACTGAAACGAGGGACTTGGTGACAGGAGGTGCCAGTATGTTGCCCAGGGCCTCGAGAGTGTGTCTGTGGGGCAGTGGCCCCTCCGGGGGGAGGAAAGCGGGGGAGGGTGTTCTTGTTGTCAGCAGGGGTGGCTAAGGGCCTCCAGACCTGGAAGTGGCCCGTGGGCCTCCTCTTGTCCCCATAGGTGGAAGGCCCTTCCGAGTACATCCTGGAGACAGTTGATGCTCTACATGTGAAGGCCTGGGTGTCTGACATCCAAGAATGCCTGAGCCCGGGGTGAGTGAGGAGCCTGACTGCTGTCACTGAGGGGACCCGGTGGGGGTGGGGAGCAGCCTCGGGGCTGTCACTGGTGAGTTGCCTCACAACCCCATTTTCCCTGTCTCTGCAGACCCTGCCCCGCTACCAGTCCCCGCCCCATGACCCTCCCCCTGGCCCCTGGGACCTCATTCCTTACGAGGGAGAACACAGACAGCCTGGAGCTGCCCTGCCTCAATCACTCAGAGAGCCTGCCCAGCCAGGATCTGCTGCTGGGACCCAGCGAGAGCAATGACCGCCTGTCGCAGGGTAAGGGCGGAGCCTTAGAGCGCTGTGAACTTCAGAACCCCACCGTGCCAGGCCCAGGCCCTCCCTCCCGACTCTACCGCGCACCCCAGTCCCACCCCTCAGCCGCCTCTTGTCACCCACCGACTGCCCGTCCCTTGTCCCCGTACGTGCCACACCGCAGTTTGCCACTTAGAACCGTCGCCATCGCCGCCTCGCACGAACCCCGGGCGAACTCCCGTCCAGCCTTCCGTGTCCGGCCTTTTCTCCTTTTCCGTGAGCCTTGTGCAGATGTCCACTCTGGCTGGACATAGTGGTTCCCTCCTCCGAGCTCCCGGAACACTTTGTACACATCTTTGTTTGGTTCTTACTGTGCATTTCTGTACACGTGTCAACGGCACGAGATCTTCTCTCGACTCTGTACTTCTTGGCCTGACTAAAGATGCACAGGCCCTACCCACACACAGGCACGCCCAAAGACATGCATCTGCCTGGCCCAGTTCACCTTTGTAGACTCCATTATACTCTCTCTCCTGCTCCTCTGTTCTGGGTCTAGGGTTCACGGTGCCTGGCTGTGATCACTGAGGAAACAAATGGATTAAAGAATGTTGGAGCTAGGATGGACCTTACGAGTCATTAGGTCCAATCTCCTCGTTTCCAGACCCCTCAGGCAGCTAAGACCAGGGAGGGGAAATGGCTTTTCTGAGGTCACCTGAGAGTCACTGACAAAGACGGGGGCCACGCTGGTCCGCTTCCTGCACCACTACACCTGTCTTCTGAGCGCTGACAACGTACGCCATTGCCGTAGGCTCAGGCCTGCCACCAGCAGACATTCCGCAATGCCCTGCTACCTCCCTGACCTTGTGCGAGGCTCTGGGGCAGGATAGGGGAGCCCGGAGATGCCTGAGACGGGCTTCTTGCCTTCCGTGGGCTCCCGGTCTAGTTGAGTTGACGGGCTCTCGCTCCCTCTGGAAAGCAGGACGCTCACACGGAGAGCCTGTACTTAGTGTTTCTGAGCAGCACAGGCAGAGAGCTTCCCGGGAGCTCAGAGGAAGCGGAGAGTCGCGGAAGGTGGGATAGACAGGATACTACACAGAGGAGGTGAGAGGAAAGAACAGGGCTCGGAGGAGGAGGCAGAGGGCGAGAGCACAGCCCTGCAATGGGGGCAGGGGAGCCCTGGGCAAATCGGACAGGATGCTCAGGCTAGCATGGAGGGCACAGGGACACGAGTCAACGTGAAGGTCAGGTCGCCTAGGTTGGGCAGGTCGGTAGGAGGATCTCTGACGTCTCTGAGGGTTGGAGAGTTGGTCCTGAAGGCCGGAAAAGGACCCTATGTGATGCGAAAATATCCGAGGGGTTCTTCGCGACGCCCACCTCCGCGACAGTCGCTGTCATTTCAGCTGTCGATTCAGAGAAACTAGAGGTGCGTTGGACTCCAGGCCCGGACGTCCGTCTGTGGTCCCTCAGCAGGGCCTGAGGCAGGAGTCGGGAGCCGGAAGGGGAGAACAGCAGCGGCCACCGCCGACAGAAGGACCCGGCGTTCCGGCCGGCCGGCCGTGCCGGTGCGCGCAGGACAGGCTGGCTGGTGGCCGACCAGTCCTGGCAAAGAGTAGTTTCTCGGCTTCTCAACCTGGCCCTCCTCCCTTGTTTTCCAGGGGCTTATGGGGGCCTCTCAGACCGCCCCTCGGCGTCCATCTCCCCGGGCTCCGCCTCCATCGCCGCCTCCCATTTTGACTCCATGGAACTGCTTCCCCCCGAGTTGCCCCCCCGTGTCCCCATCGAAGAGGGACCCCCAGCGGGCACAGCCCATCCCCTCTCAGCTCCCTACCCACCCCCGGACACTCCGGAGACGGCCACAGGTACCAGAGGTGAGAGTGTGTGTCTGCGTCCGGGCCCGGTTGCCCGCCCTCGGGAGACTCTCCTCTCGGGATCCTGAAGGATCTGACCCGGGGGAGGGAGGTGACGTGTGAGGGGAAAGCAAGGCTTTTCTTCTCCCAGGATGGGGGAGGCTTCCCTGACACCCCGGTTTCCCTCCCTCTCTCCTTCCTGAAGGATCATTCCTGTTCCAGGGGGAGTCAGAGGGAGGTGAAGGGGACCAGCCCCTCTCAGGGTATCCTTGGTTCCACGGGATGCTCTCTCGACTCAAGGCCGCCCAGCTAGTGCTGGCCGGAGGCACCGGCTCCCATGGCGTCTTCCTGGTACGTCAGAGTGAGACGAGACGGGGTGAATACGTCCTCACTTTCAACTTCCAGGGCAAGGCCAAGGTGAGTGAGGAAGAGGCCGTGCGGCACGCAGCGAGCCCGCGGGTGGAGCGGGGGAACGTGGCCGTGCAGGGGAGAGGGGCTCCCGCTTCACTCTGCTCATCCTGCCCTCAGCACCTGCGCCTGTCGCTGAACGAGGAGGGTCAGTGCCGGGTCCAGCACTTGTGGTTCCAGTCCATTTTCGATATGCTCGAGCATTTCCGAGTGCACCCCATCCCTCTGGAGTCTGGAGGCTCCAGTGACGTTGTTCTTGTCAGCTATGTCGTGTCCTCCCAGCGACAGCAGGGTGAGCAGAGCAGGTCTGCAGGGGAGGAGGTGCCCGTGCACCCAAGAAGCGAGGAGGTGTGTGTGCCAGCAAGACGGGGCGGGGGGGCTGTGAGGAGGAGAGGCTTCGTCAGGGAGAGTAGGGCAGAGCAGGCTCCTGGGTGTTGGGCTTTCGGAGGGGAAGCAGGACACTGAGGACGTAGGGAGGCAGAGGTTCCTCACTGGAGCCGGGAGGAAGCAGAAGCTGGGCCGGTGCATCCCCATTCCATCAGACCCCTCTGTTCCATCATCTGTGTGTCTCTTGGATCGGTCCTCTCCAGCCTTGTCTTTGCCCTTTGTCACAATCTCACCTTGGGCCTGCCCTCCTGGGGGATGCTCGGTCTGATCCCCCCCCCCTCCTCCCTCGATGTCTGACGTCCCTGTCTGATCTCTCCTTTTCCCCACCCCAACGTCCCATCTGTCCCCACGTTGCCCCTCCCCCTCCCCCAGGCCGGGAGCAGGCCGGGAGCCATGCAGGGGTGTGCGAGGGAGATCGATGCTACCCCGATGCCTCCTCCACCCTCATGCCCTTCGGAGCGAGTGACTGTGTGTAAGTGTGGTCCTCCTCTCACCGCCGCCCATGATCCATCTTCCATGGACGGGGGGGTTGCTCAGGAGACGGGATGTGGGGGAGATAGCACGTGGCTTCTGGGGGGATGAGTGCAGGGGAGGCCGCCGCAAGAGCTGGCCTCCCCTCCACAGTCTGTCTTCTTACCATTCCTATCCAGAACCGAACACCTCCCATGACCCACCCCAGCCCCCTGAACCCCCTTCATGGACAGATCCCCCACATCCTGGGGCAGAAGAGGCGTCGGGGGCGCCAGAAGTGGCGGCAGCAGCAGCCGCAGCAGCCAAAGAGAGGCAAGAGAAAGAGAAAGCGGGCAGTGGAGGGGTCCAGGAAGAGCTGGTCCCCGTGGTTGAGCTGGTCCCCGTGGTTGAATTGGAAGAGGCCGTAGCACCAGGCACGGAGGCCCCGGGAGGCGCTGGATCTGGTGGGGACCCCGGGGCCACCCCAATGGTGCAGCTGCAGCAGTTACCACTAGGGGGCGATGGAGAAGAAGGGGGCCATCCCAGAGCCATTAATAACCAGTACTCCTTCGTGTGAGACACCCTACCCCGCTCTTTCTCCCCTCTTCTTGCTCCCCAGCCCTTAGTTCATGAGATTGGGGCTGGGCAGGGATGTAGAGGAGCGGTAGGAATCCCCTCCCCACGTGCTTCCTGACCCTTGACGGCCAAGGGCATATATGTTGGTACAAGAAGAGGTTCGAGAGCCCTGTTAACTCCCCGGTTCGTACACTACAGGCGCCCCATCCCCTGGGCAGGGGATTTGGGCTCCATTACCTCCCTGAGGGGCTCTTATGGTCAGCCCCACCCCTGGGGGCCTTTTCCCCATTAACCACCCCCCCAGCCCGAGGAAGGGTGAGGGGGAAGGGCTGTCCGTTATATTAAGGTGGTTGTTGTTGTTGTTTTAAACAAAATGGAGAAGCATAAATAAATAAAAGGGTTTATCTCAGTTCCGTCGTGATGGCTGTGGCCACTGTTTGCAGCGGGGGCTGGGGCAGGTGGGGCAGGAAAGCAGCCCACTCGGCGTTGCCTGCTCCAGAGCTGAGAGGCCAGAAGGCTGCGTCAGGTCAAGTCCCTGTTGCCCTCTAGCCCTGTGCTTTCGGCCCATTGCTCCCCCGGGGGCGGTCCTGTTTGTTGAGCAGTAAGTGCAGAGCCCAATAGTGCTTCTCGGGGTTTGCGGCCAAGTTCTCTTAACGGGACCGGACAGTGAACAGCAGGATCGGCAACCTCCAAGGACCCTTCTTGCTCTAAGTTCTTCAGTTAAGGCTTCCCACCCTAGGGAGAAAGCAGGCAGAGGGAGATCGTGGGGGCCGGGTTGGGGCATAGTGGCCGTGTTGGCAGAGGTTGAATGTGGCAGCCACAGAGTGGCTGCAGAGGGGCCCGGGGCAGGCTGGCTGCTCCCCTTCTCGGGGCCAGGCTGGCAAGCTGGGGGGTAGATGACAGAAAGCACTGGCTTTCACTCCTAGCTTTTCCTCTCCTTTGCTGTTTGGCCTAGGCCAGGTGTTAGCCTCTCCAGGCCTCAGTATCCTCACCTGTAAAATGGGAAGTTTCGTTTGGGTTGGAGCTGCTGATGATTTGCTTGGCCTGGATAGTATTTCCATTGGGATTTCACCTACAAGTTCAGATGACTGCCTTCTCCAGAAAATCAGAAGATCCACCCTCACGTGCTCCTCCGCTCTCTTTCCACGTCTGCTCCATCCCTACTGGCCCACTTCACTCACGTGGCCTTCCCAGCCCCGTGGGCAGGAGTTTGCAACCCCTTTCACTCCTTGCAGCGCCCCCATTAAACCCAGGCTCTGCTCTCTGAGCTGAATTGCAGCCACGGGTTTCCCAGCCCTGCGGGTGGTGGGTGTCCACAAGGAGGGGCCGGGTTCCGAAGAATCCCGCCTGTCGTGCTTCGCCCTCTCCCCTCCCCACCTCCACCCAGCGCTGCCTCTCACCTTCCTTCCCCGGGGAAGCAGGGAGCCTACGTTCTCACGCCCCTCAGCCACCGTTTCCCATCTCCAGGAGGCCCTACCCATGCTTATGACCTTGCTATTCTGGGCCTTGCGTCCTGTTGGGAGATGGACAGGAGACAGCTGGGCTCACAGGCCACCCAGGCTGGGGGCTAGCTGGGGGCAGCCTGCTGGCTCTCCCAGTTTTGTCTAATCCCTGGGGCTCCCCCACACCTTGGCCTCAGGAGACTGGGGATAGACTTGACCTTGCAAAGGAGGGGATGGTATGGACATCTGGGTGCTGTATTCTGGAAAGTGAGGTGGTGAGTGAAGGCTGTGGCGCCCCAGGGTAAGCAGGACATGATCCCCTCCTAATCTAGCAGCAACTGGTGCTATGAGGCTCCCCCTCCCCCTAAACCCCGCCAGCGTCAGGAACCTGCCTTCTGAAGTGGGTGGGGGAGGGGGACAAGGAGCACCCCGCACTCCAGGACCTGCATGTCTTGGCTGGAAGAGCCTCAGAGACTGTTTCCCTCTAGCCTTGCTGTAAGGATGGTTGAGCTGAAGTTCGGGACCGGTCAGGGAGTGGCCAGGCTCTGTGTCCCTGTCCTTCAGGACCAGGCCTCTCCCATTAGCTTCAGCCCTCATAGGAGGGGAGGCACACCCACAACCGTGGGCTTGGAGACCCCAGCGGGAGGGATCCAAGAGAACCAGTGCCTTCCCGGTCCGCACCCCCAGGCTCCCTGACGGCCAGCCTTTTGCAGCTCTTGTCGTGTGGCTCTCCCTCTCTGGCTTCAGCTTTCCCTCTGGGAAGTTGGGGGAGGTAGGAGTCACCTTAAAGGGCCCGGCTGGCAGCAGTGTCCTGTAAAGCCTTCCTCCCTTCGGCCTCCTGCTCTCAACTCCCTCAAAGCTGCGATCCCTCCAGTCTTCCCCCCCCTTCTCCATGTTTGGGCATTCCTGCTCCTTTAAGACTGTGCCCCTGTCACTTCTCCAGGTGGTGGCGGGGAGAAGCCAGAGAGCACCAAAAGGCTTGGCAGATGCTGAGCCTGATTCTGGCCTAAGAAGGTGGGTGCTGGGCCAGATGGAGGTGCCTGTGGATGTGACCCCACTGTCTGAGCCCCCATCCCCAGGTCACAGCTTAAGGGAGGGGTTTGTTAGAACCATGAAAAGGGGGACAGAAGGAGCACCGTGTCCTCAACTCACCCAGAAGGCTCCCCTCCCCGCCAAGTCCAGGCAGAGAGAAGGATAAGTATGGGGGGCTAAATCCTTAAGTGCCACCCACCCCTGCTGGCCAGCCCGCTCCCCCAAAGTGAGGATACCCTTTCCTTTGCTCGCCGTCTCCTCTGTCATTGTCTGCTTAGGAACTTGAGTGCCAGGGAGGGAAGCAGCCTGGAGAACCCTTTCAGTGGCCCGGACTGCTGACTGTCCATCTTAGGAAGCTGGAGGCCTAGACGCAGGAAGGACTTGAGGCTCCTTCTTCCCTTCCCTGACCTTCCACTGCTACTCTCACGGAACCTCTCTCCTCTCTCCGCCCTCCTTTCCTCCCCTGCCCACAGCCCAGGCTACCCTCTGCTCCTCCAGCAGCTGCCCTGGTAGCAACCAAAAGACGCCCCCATCCCGGAGCAGGGGTGGGGGTGGGGGGCTCAGAGCAGCTGCTTCTACGAGGAAGCTGACACCAAGGCCAGCCGCTCAGCAACAACTTGTGGCTTTGCACCCAGCCCTGGGCCCCCACCCACCTGGCTGCCGCATGCCAGCTCCCTGCTGTCCCTTTTCCCCATTGCTCCTCAGACTTCCCTCTGACCCGGGCAGCCCTGTCTCTGTTTCCCCAGCTCTGTTCTGTCCTTATTTCCCCTAGACCTGTCCCCATCGAGCTGCCCCCTCCCCATTCCTTCCGTCCGGGACCTCTACCCTATCCAGCTTCCCAGCCCCCTTCCGTTGACACCCCTTCCTCCCTCATGCCTCTTCCTGTGGGACGTGCCCGGCACCTGAGCAGCTCTGACCCTCTCTCCCCTGGAGGAGATACTTCAGGGTCGGGGGGAGTGCAGACCACACATCATCTGGGGTCTTCCATGTGAGACCCTTGAATTAAAGAATACAGTGGGGGATGAGGTGACCCTCATTCCATGACTGGGGGTGACTCCCGCCCCCAGCCTGAAACATTTATCCCTCTCCCTCTGCCATCAGCACATTCTGTAGCCTCTTGGATTACCTGGCTGTCTGGGTATCCCATTTTCTTGGGGGGGGATTCCCTATCAGGGATGGGGGGGCCCCCGAAGGCTACATTCCCAGAGGCTGAGTTAGAGCAATGGGGGGGGGGTAGTTTGGGGGAGAGACAGGCAGTCCTGGCTTTGCTCACCAGGGCTTGGACACTAAATCCCTTGTTGATGGCTGCAGCAACCCCTCCCGAGGGTAGGGTTACCATCTTCTGCCCTGTCCCCTTGACCCTCTCCCCTCCCTACTTCCCCTTGTCCCTCTAGAACCATTTCCTCTGGCCCCCAAAAGGATGTTGTCCCCCTCTCCAGTCCCCTGCAGGTTGGAGTATCTGCAAACTGGGTGAGGAAGAAGGAGACTGTCACAATAGAAACAGGTTGAGAGTGGGTGGAACGGGATGGGGGTCGGGGAAAGAGAAGGGTGGAGGCCTGAGGGTAGAAGTGGGGAAGAACTGGGGGCATGAGTTTGGAACAGGAAGTTCCGTACAACCGAGGAAGTCCAGGCAATTGGGGGAGGGGTCAGCAGAAGACAGAAAGTGAAGTCTTTCCCTGCCCCCCCTTCCCTGGGGCTGGGGCCACCTTAGCTTCCCTCATGAGTGACATCTCAGGCTGCAGCCCCACTGTTCCCCCTCTGTCAGCAGAAATATCTCTCTTCTGACCCCTCCTGCTGGAGTCTTAGCCAGCCAATCCCTGATGTGGGCGGGGGGAGCCTGGCCCCCCCTACTCCCTCATAAGGACCAGCTGGGGGCTGGGGGGGTGGCCGGCTGCTGCAAGTGGGACGGGGGTCAGAGCTTCGTGGAGGGAAGAAAATCCTGGGGGGGGGCAGGAGAGAAAAAACAAGAAACCCAGACAAACAGGCAGTTGGACGCACTGAGGAAGACCCCCAACGCGTGAGAACTCCCCAGAAGGAGCACACCGCCCCCTGGCCCCCAGGAAGGGAGCACAATGGAGGCTGCACACTCCAAGACCACAGAAGAATGTCTGGCCTATTTTGGGGTGAGCGAGACTACAGGCCTGACGCCGGACCAAGTGAAGCGGCACCTAGAGAAATACGGCCCCAATGGTAAGTGTCTCTTAGATGAAAGGCTGGTAACGCCCTCTTGCTCCCCCACAACACAGACATAGACGCACACTCACACACTTAGACACACTGGAGTCTCTCCCTCCCGAGTACCTCAGGGAAGAGGTTGGCCATGGTCCGGTGACTGCAGGGGTTAAGAGGATACTGACAAAACAGGGTCCCTGAGGCTCAGAGTTTTGGGAGGTTTTCTGGGATGACCTTGGTGAACCTCAGATGCCCTTTTGGTGACCTGATTCTCTTACCTTAGCCCCAGAATCCTGGGGGGGGGGGGGGCATTAGACTGAGCCCCAAATGAATGTGTCCTTTTCTTCTTTTTCCCTGGGTAGAGCTCCCTGCTGAGGAAGGTAAGTTACTGGAATCTCTGGACTCTCTTAATGACACTCCTCCCCACACCCCCCACTCCCTTCTCCCCACCTTCTCCCGACTGACTCCTGGGGCAAATACCCTCCCCAAAGGTTAAAGGCTGGCTGGGGGCAGGAGTTTCCAGGTACTTTCTCTGTGAGGCCTCCAGCCCTTGAACAACTAACCACAACTTTGGGGAGCCTGTTTCTGGACTCCTGGCGAGCTCCCTCAGTCCTTCTCTCAGTACCAAGCGGCTTGCCCATCACCCCCAGAACCTTCCTGCTTAGGCTGTGGAAATCAGGCCACTCTCAGCCCCTGGATCCCAGCCTGCACCCGGAGTCCCAGCCATTCATCCACCAGACCTTAACCGTGGGGGCCCCCTCCCCTGCCTCTTCTCCCAGGGAAGTCCCTGTGGGAGTTGGTGATAGAGCAGTTTGAAGACCTCCTGGTGCGGATCCTTCTCCTGGCCGCCTGCATTTCCTTCGTAAGTGTGGGAGGGCATCTGGGGCCGGCCGGGGTGTGGGTCCGGGATCTGGAGCATCCACGGGGCCGCGGGGGGCGGGGGGCGGAGGGTGGGGGCTCCGGCCCCTCTGGTCCAAGCCCTCGGCATCCTGTTCCCCAAACCAGAGCCGAGGAGGGTATGGGGCGGGGAGGGGGGCGTGCTGATGCGCATACGCCTCGGTCCTCCCCACACCCCACAGGCAGGTTTTATTTTAAGCTTTAAGGGTGTTCTCGGCCAAAACACTGAAGCTAAGCCACCCCCGCAGCTTCAAGGGCTTCGAGGGCTCGGGTTACCCCCCTCAAACGCTGGGCTCCCCGGCTCAGGGCTCAGACACGGCTGCGCTCAGGCCACCGCCGCTCCCGGCATGCCCCGGGGCGCACAGCCGCTCCACCAATCCCCGTGCCTCCTGGCCCCCCTGCCCCGCCCTCTCGGCGCCGATTGGTCAGGGCAAAGACTCCCTCCCAGAGGCGGGAAAGAGCTGCTGGTGTGAGGGTGCCCCCAGATGTGCCAGAAGGCCCAGCCGGACCCCTTCCCTGTCTCCCGGCTTCGCTGCCGGCCGCTGTCCAGACTGGGACTCCTGGGGCCCCCCCTCCCCCCTTCACCCCGCTGGCCTGACCTTACTCGTCCTCGCCGGGCCCCTCCTAGCGGCAGGACCAACACCTGTCTGGCCCAGGAGCCCCCCTCGACACCGAGCACTCCAGCAGCCCATGTTTTAGAGTTTCCTCCTTAACATCTTAGTCCTGCTGGAAGACAAGACTGGGGGCCAAGATGTCTCCCTGTCCCCTGCTCTCCGTCATGGAGGCCCTGGAGGCCCCTGAGTACTAGCTGGCAGGGCCTCCCTTCTCCCTTCTCAGATTTGCTCCTTGACATTTGCCTGTAGCTGTTGCCCGGCAGTGGCAACAGCTGGGGTGGGGTGTGTACAGGAGGCCCCGTAACACTATCCCCCCTCCTGCTCCCTCATGAAATTGGAGCTTCCCTGCCTTGGGCTGTTGGGGAGGGCTGGCGGGAGGGGGGGGGCGGGGGGGCAGCGTCCGCGAGGACCACAGGGTTTTCCCTGTGGAGTTTTGTCTCCCATGGGATGGATGTGGTTGTGGGGGGTCGCTGGCCTGGGTGTCCTGCGAGCTTTGTTTCCAGGCCAACAGCTCGGCCAGGGAAATCCGAAAGCATTCCCAGTTAAACCCTGAGCTGTACACGTCTACACCTGCACATTCGCGCTGCATAACAGCTGTGGCTGTGCCCCTGTGAGTCTGCACTTTGGAGCGCGTAGGACCTCAGACTGATGGGGGGCTGCGGTACCCGCGTGATGCCCAGCCCTGTTGCCTCCTGCACACTTTCGCAGCCTCACTGCCTTTCTTTATGTGTTCAGGGGGCTATATCACCTGTTATTCTCCCTTCCCCTGCTCCCAGGTGCTGGCCTGGTTCGAGGAAGGTGAAGAGACCATCACTGCCTTTGTTGAACCCTTTGTCATCCTCTTGATCCTCATCGCCAATGCCATCGTGGGGGTTTGGCAGGTTAGCAGTGACCCCGCCTCAGTCCTCACATCCTGACACTAAACGTGAAGCCATCCTCCCTCCCAGTCTCCTCCTCCTCCGTCACTTCCTCTGGGCTTGCCTTGTTCTCTGTTCCTAATGCCAGGTTTGGAAAGGGGATGGAGTGTGGGAAAGGGGGGGCGGGGGGAGACTGGTGTTCCCACTGTCACTTGCTGGCTGGATAACCCAGGCAAGTTCCTTCACCTCTCTCAGCCTCAGTTTCCTCATCCATAAAGTGGGGTTAACAATCCTACCCCTCAGAGTTGTGGTGAAATGTACCAGGATGAGTGTGAAGTAGCCAGCCCCGTGCCTGGCATATAGTAGCAGCTCAATAAATGTAGTTTGATTTTCCTTCTTACCTTACCACCCTCTACTTTTCCTGCCCCTTGCTTTCAGATTTTCTTTGATTCTCTTTTCTTCTCTCCTCTGAACATCCTTACCTGTTTTCAGCCATAAGTGACAGTTTCCTCGACACACACACCTACCTTCACGTGGTAGGTGTGTCTTACTCCCCTGTGTCAGAAGTCAGGACTGCATAACCTGCTCTTCCTCTGTCCTGTCCCTGTTTCTCCGAGGACTCTGGCCCCTGCCCCTAATCCTCCCCGGCCAGTCCCCTCCCCTTCTACAACCTTCCTCCCTCTGATGACCCTCCTCTCCTCCACCCTGTCCCTCCAGGAGCGTAATGCAGAGAATGCCATTGAGGCTCTGAAGGAATATGAACCCGAGATGGGGAAAGTCTACCGGGCTGACCGCAAGACAGTACAGAGGATCAAGGCTCGGGACATTGTCCCCGGGGACATTGTGGAGGTGGCTGGTGAGTGATGGGAGTGAGTGGTCCAGGAAGGGAGGCCTTGAGTTCAAGACAGGGAGGATGTGTATGTTGAGGGTGGGGGCCCCTGATCCTGGTGTCCGGGAGGTAGCCAGGATGGTGGAACCTTTGCCTCTCCTTCCCAGACTCCTCAGGAGGTCACCCCAGGGCACAGTGGCCACAGCACCCCTCCCCGTCAGAGTCTCAGCAGGAACAGCCAGTCCTGTCCCTGACGCTCCAGGCGGACCCCTTGCTCCCCCTCCTCTCACCCAGCACTTGCAAGCAACAGGTGGAACCTAGTCCCTGCCAATGGCCCCGTCTCCACCCCCCTCCCGAAGCCTGGCTTCCCGCTCCTTCCACCCACCCCCAAGCTTGGTCAGCTTTAAATCTTGACCTCTCAGTGCCCTTGAGGCCTCTTGAAGGGGAAGGAGTGAGGGTAGAAGGGAGGAGGGGGGCCGAAGGCTCAAGCCCCCAACCATGTAAGGGAAACTCAGGGCCCAGCAGGGAGCACGGGACCTGGGAGGAGGGAGCTCAAGGAGGGGCCCCGCCTCTCCGGTGAGGGACACTTAATGCCTGACCAGGGAGGGGTGGGGGCCGGTGGCTAAGATTACTGGGATTCTGCCCCCTTCAGCGGTTTTTATATTGGCCCCGCACAGGCCTTCCCACATCTCTAGGGCCCTGGCATAGGGGGATGGATCTAGGCCTCCTTCCTTCCACAAGACTCCCAAGTTGCCACCATGGGCAACCTGGGGAGAGGGAGGGAGGGCGGGCTGAAGACCCCGCTGCGCCATTACAGGGCCGCCCTGCCACGGTGACAGTTTGGAGTCAGCGCCATGAACGTCTATAAATATCGCTGGGGCTTGGGTGACAGGGTGTCCCGCCCAACTCCGTGGCCACCTCCTCCCTCCTCCGTCAGCTTCCTCCGGCATAGGAGGAGGGACCCTAGAAACAGGGAAAGGGAAACGGCCCCGCGAACCCTGTCCCCAGTACCCTCTGTGGGACCAGGCGGGATTAGCAGAGCCCCTGGGGGGTGATTAGCCTCCCCAGAGGCCCTGAAGTCCAGGGGGGCGTTACCCGCCTTGTCAGCCCACCCACGAGGTGGTTTCCCGTACTGACCCACCCCCGTGGATCTCCCGTGGCCTGCCCCCACGCTTGCTCGGCTTTCCCCAGCCCACCCCCTATTCCTTGTTTCCTGCAGACCTCCCCTGCTCTCCCATCATCTCCCCAGCTCACTCACCGAGGCTTCCCGCCTTCCCTCAGGTGCTCAGACCAAGGCCTGGCGGGTTTCTAACGTGCGTGTGGTCGTGCGGCCTCCGCCAGGCCCTGCTGGACCTGCGCCCTCTGCCCCTGCGGCTCCTCCCTCTCCTCCTGCTTCTTCCCTTCTCCCCTTTCCCCCTTGCTCCAGCTTTTGTCCTGCTTGACACTGATTTTCTCAATTTCCATGTTTTCTCCCGTTTCTTGTTGTTCCCCTGCCCCATGTTTCCATGGCATTCTCTCCCCCGGATGCGCGTCCCTCAAATTTACCGTTTTCTTCAGTTCTTTTCTTGCCCTTCTCTCCTCACTTTTCTCCCTCTTGTTTCCCTCTCTGTTTTGCTGTCCCGTTACACAACTGGACCATTCCTAATTTTCCTTTTGGCCACTCGGTGCACGTTATCCAGCACGTGCTATGTGCCAGGCAGTGCCCAGGGCCCACTCACGGGCTCACAGCCCCAGGGGGAGAAAAGCGACAAGGGGGCAATTGGAATGAATGTTGGGGGGGGGTGCTTGCTAGGGCTTCAGCAACCCACACCAAGGGCCTGACACAAGCCCAGGGTGGGCACCCAGCCCTGGCGACCTGAAGGACGAGGTAAGGTAGTCAGACAAAGATTGGGCTTTTCTTGGGCAGGAAGAAAAGTCCTTCCTCAACTGACTTCACTCTTGTCTACTCTTCCCACAGTGGGCGACAAAGTGCCTGCAGATATCCGGATCCTGTCCATCAAATCCACCACCCTCCGGGTTGACCAGTCCATCCTGACGGGTCCGGGGGCCTGGGTGGGAGGATGCTTCATGCAGGGGGCGGGGGGGAGGATTTGATGAGGCAGGGAGCTGAGGGGACACACAGGGAGGAAATTCCAGGTGGATGACAGAGAACACCCAGCAACACGACCCACTCAGAGTAGCTCAGCTTTGTTCACTGTCGCAAGCCTGAAACAAGGGGTCATGGGAGAGGGCGGGATGTGTATGCTGATGGTCCACTCTCCAGATGGTCATTGACCCCGTCCTTCCTCATGGGCATTCAGACACCCAGAGAACTCTCCCGTTCCCTCAAAAGCCCCCAAGTGAGGAACCATAGATTCTAGGACATGATGGAGGGTCTGGATGGTTAAAACCACAGCTGCTTCTGTTTCTCCACTGGGAGAGAGAGGGTGAAGAGCCAGTGAGCCTTCCCTGTGGGCCAAAGAGGCAAGGATGGGCCGGCCCGGGGCATCTCCCTGAGCCCCTGCCCAGTGGGGTGAGGGAGGCACGGTAGGGACGTCTCCTTCCCAAGAACGTGCTCTGTCGTTGACTGTGCACCTACACATACGTCAGCTCGTTCGATGTTCGCCCAGACCCTGTTCCGAAGTCTATATATATATTGCCTCCATTTTACAGAGGAACAGAGGTTAAGAGATCCCAGTCTATGCAGCTTGTAAGTGGTTAAGCTGGGACTCAGGTCAACTTTTACTCTAAGTGTGATGGATTTCCCATCACTTTTTCCAGAGTTCAGACTTCCCCCAGAACTGCTGCTCGGTCCTTACCAGGCCCTGTCCTGCCAAGCAGGGCGGGAGTTAGGGGCGGGAAGGATGGGAGAAGGACATGATGTCATCTGAAAACCCCTTGGCTCCTTCTCCACAGGCGAGTCCGTATCTGTCATCAAGCACACAGACCCTGTTCCTGACCCCCGAGCTGTCAACCAGGATAAGAAGAACATGCTTTTCTCGGTGAGCCATGCAGGGCCAGCTGTCGTGTGCTCAAGCCAGAGGCCCCGGTGTGGGAGGGACATGGCGGCATGAGAAGAGATGAGGCCCGCAGTTGGGAGGATGCGGCGTGAGGGTCGCCTCTCGCCTGATTCCTCGCCTCTCATTCACCGTCTCAGGGTACCAACATCGCAGCTGGCAAGGCCTTAGGCATCGTGGCCACTACTGGTGTGAGCACCGAGATTGGGAAGATCCGTGACCAGATGGCTGCCACGGAACAGGACAAAACCCCTCTGCAGCAGAAGCTGGATGAGTTTGGGGAGCAGCTCTCCAAGGTCATCTCCCTCATCTGTGTGGCCGTCTGGCTCATCAACATCGGCCATTTCAACGATCCCGTCCACGGCGGCTCCTGGTTGCGGGGTGCCATCTACTACTTTAAGATTGCCGTGGCCCTGGCTGTGGCTGCAATCCCAGAAGGTATGGCGAGCTCTCTCTCTCCTCCCATCGGCTAATCTAATCTGCAAAGACCCCTTTTCCAAGTAGGGTAACGTTTACAGGTTCCAGGGATCGGGACCTGATTGCCTTGGGAGCTATTATTCAGCCTACCACACAAGGTCTCCCTCTCTCCCCTGTCACTGAGTCCTCACTCCTTCCTCTTCCTCCCCACAGGCCTTCCTGCGGTCATCACCACCTGCCTGGCCTTGGGCACCCGGCGGATGGCAAAGAAAAATGCAATCGTGAGGAGCCTGCCCTCCGTGGAGACTCTGGGCTGCACCTCCGTCATCTGTTCCGACAAGACGGGCACCCTCACCACCAACCAGATGTCTGTCTGCAAGGTCAGGGAAGGGGGGGCAGCTCCCTCTCCGAAGACTGCCTTTGGGATGAAATGAGCCCTTCAAAGATGGGGTTACCCCTTCCTCACTGGCGGCTTCTCATTCTGGCCGGGGAAACAAATGCTCAGAGGGCAGGTAGAGTGTGATCAGCCAGCTGCGAAAAAGGCTGAGAGAGACCCCTCTGCTCACCCCACCTGCTAGAATGGTCCTCCATGGCCACACGAATCTTGAACAGCATTTCCTAAACCAGGGCTCTTAACCTTTTCTTTTTCTTTTCTCTTCTTTTCTTTTTTTTTTTTTTTTTAACGTTTTGTTTATTTTTGAGACAGGGAGAGACAGAGCATGAACAGGGGAGGGTCAGAGAGAGGGAGACACAGAATCCGAAACAGGCTCCAGGCTCTGAGCTGTCAGCACAGAGCCCAACGCGGGGCTCGAACTCATGGACCGTGAGATCATGACCTGAGCCGAAGTCGGCCGCTCAACCGACTGAGCCACCCAAGCGCCCCTTCTTTTCTCTTCTTTTCTTTTCCTTTCTTTCTTTTTTCTTTATTTACTTTTGAGAAAGAGAGAGAGAGAGAGAGAGAGCATGAGCAGGGGAGGGGCGGTGGTGGGGGATAGAGAGAGGGAAAGAAAGAGAATCCCAAGCAGTCTCCACACTGTCCGTGTTCACGAACCACGAGATCATGACCTGAGCTGAAACCAAGAATCTGACGCTTTATCGATTGAGCCACCCAGGCTCCCCGGGCTCTTACTTTTTTCTGTACCTCAGACTCTTTGGCAGTATGGACAACAGTTGAAATGTAGAAAAGAAAATACATAGGATTCTGTTTAAAAAAATGCATCGGGTTACAGGGAAACCGGTGATTGCAATACAGTTACCAAAACATTTTAAAAACAAATTTGTGATTTGGTCACACACAGGCTTTGGAACTAACGCATTGAGTAGCAGGAAGCCGCGATGAGCAGAGATGCTTTTGTGAGGGTTCTGCAGCAATGCAGCGTGATGGGAAAGTATCTGTGATCACACTGGTGGCAAAGGCACGGCTGTTGCTAATACTGATGTGGTCCATTGCCTGCATTCATAATTAGAAGGAAATGCTCAATGTCAGAAAATAAGAGAGATTTTTTGTTTTTTGTTTTTTGTGGGGTTTTTTGCCATCAAAGTTCACAGACCTCTTGGCAGAGGGTTGGGGTTGGGGGTCTCATTCATGGACCCCAGGCAGAGAACCCCGGCTCTAAGCAGAGTTCCGGGGGCTGGCATATCCAGGAAGAATATATTGTTCTGAGAATCGAGGGCCGTGCGGTCGGGCGAGGACAGCTGTACCCTTAGCTCCTTTGGGGACACCCACATGCTTGCTGGCACTTGGAAGCCTTGGAGAACGCTGACCGTCAAGAGGGTGGATTCCGCTTTCTTTAACCCAGAGTTTTGCAAACTTAACTTGACCACAGAACCGCTTTATCTCGGAACTCGTCTTTAGCCCCATCCTTTCCCCACTGGCTATAGCTCAGAGCAGGCTTGCTCCTCTCTGGGACCTTCCAGAGCCCAGGCTTCAAAGCCAGACCGCAGGCTTCTGCAACTGGGCTCCTGTCCTGTTCCCTAAAAATGAATTGATTGCCCTCATTTGAAAGTCTGGAGATGGCACAGGAAAATAACCTGACTTTCTGGCTCTTCCTGCAAAACTGGAAGATCTGGCCGCAAGCACCTTTTACCGTGCAGGTTGCTTTTTATTAACTGATCTGAAGGAGCCTCCAGTGGTGGCCTGCAGAAGCCAATGACTTATCTTGGGGCCACTAACGCTGAACCCGGAGAATGGTGGCAAGGGAGTACCAGGAGAGGGGAGGCAAGCAGCCAGGAGTCTCCCATTAGTCTGTGAGCATGGGACAGGGCACTGGCCTTCGGGGATGGTGACAGTTAGACCTCTGTGCGCCTGCCCTTCTCCCTGTAGATGTTTATTATCGACAAGGTGGACGGAAACATCTGTGTCCTGAACGAGTTCTCCATCACTGGTTCCACTTACGCTCCAGAAGGAGAGGTGTAAGTCCCCCCAAAGCTCTCCCCTTAGCTTCTCGCCACCCCCCAGACACACACCCTCCACTTCTCTCCCTGGGGCCCTGCCTCTAGTTTCGTCCTTCTTCTCGTCTCCTCCTCTGCCCCAACCTTGTTCTCTCTCCCACCTGACCTCCATGTCAGTCGCCGTGTCCCTGACTGTCCCTCGCCGCTTTCCCCACGTTCTCTCTGCATCTCAGTCCCTGTTCTTCTCTCCCTGTCTCTTTTCCTTCCTTCCTCCCCGCCCCACTGCCAGCTTGAAGAATGATAAGCCAGTCCGCTCAGGGCAGTATGATGGGCTGGTGGAGTTGGCCACCATCTGTGCCCTCTGCAATGACTCCTCCTTGGACTTCAACGAGGTAACCTCTCCACGCCTGAGGCAGCCCCTCCACCCCCTTCCCACTGACTCAGGCCTCCTCAGCAGGCCACAGGGGAAGGGCCTGCCTTGTCCCGAGTCCTGGCCTGGCCTGGGTGGAAGGGGGACGGCGGGCGCGAGAGGTGGGAGCGAGGGGCCGGGAGCGCAGGGCACCTACTTGCTCTTCCTCCTCTGTCCTCTCAGGCCAAAGGTGTTTACGAGAAGGTGGGTGAGGCAACAGAGACGGCGCTCACCACCCTGGTGGAGAAGATGAATGTGTTCAGCACAGACGTGAGGAGCCTGTCAAAAGTGGAGCGGGCCAACGCCTGCAACTCAGTGAGTCTGGCGCTGCCTCCCGTGGGGCCCTCCTTCCCCCGGCTCGCACAGGCCAGGATCCAGGGAACCTCAGGACACAGAGGCCCCCGGTCCGGCCCGGCAGGGCCTTGTGCCCCATGCCGGGACCCCAGTCAGCACAAGCAGACGGCCTCTCCACAGCTTTCCTGGGCCAGGCTGGCTCTGGGTGGAACCTCCTGCCCCTGGACTTTCCACCGCCAACTGCAGCGTCCCTGGATGGCACTTCCTCCTGCGTGTCCCTAGGTGGAAGGGACAGAGCTGGGCACACAAAGCACAAGCCCTCCATCGCGGTGCTTCCCCTTGTCCAGATGAACAAACTCCATTCTATGGATTAATATTTACTTAATGTGTATATCAGGTTCCTCTTCTATATTATGTTTTCAGCATCGCTCATTCCTTTTTTTTTTTAATGTTTATTTTTGAGAGAGAAAGATTATTTTTGAGAGAAATATTTTTTTTTAAATTTAAACGTTTATTTTTGAGAGACAGAGAGAGAGAGACAGAGACAGAGAGCATGAGCAGGGGAGGGGCAGAGAGAGAGGGAGACATAGAATCTGAAGCAGGCTTCAGGCTCCGAGCTGTCAGCCCAGAGCCCGACGCAGGACTCGAACCCACGGACTGTGAGATCATGACCTGAGCCGACGTCAGACGCCCAACTGAAAGAGCCACCCAGGCACCCCTTGAAAGAAATATTTTTAAAATGTTTATTTATTTTTGCATGTGTGCGCAAGCGGGGGAGGGGCAGAGAGAGAGGAGACAGAGCATCTGAAGTGCGCTCTGCACTGACAGCAGAGAGCCTGACGCAGGGGCTCAAACTCACGACCGGTGAGATCGAACCTGAGCCAAAGTCGGACATTTAACCGACCGAGCCACCCAGGCGCCCCTCACTCATTCTTTTTTCCTGTTTTTTTGTATTTGTAAAATGCTCATTGCTGCTTTAGTATAAGCATCAGCTTCTCTCTTATTTATTGTTACTGTCATTCCTGGTTTACTCTGAAGGGTCTATGATGCATCTGGTGAAAAAAAGCTCTCACTGATTTCGTGGAGTGCTTATGACAGCGTGCCAGGCTACTGGGTCTGCGTTGTCCGATGACACGTCTCTAGGAGCCCACGTGTAGTCATTTCCATTTGAATTAGTTAAGATTAAATAAAAGTAAAAACCCAGTTCTTCCCCTGCACTAGCCACATTTTCCATGCCCAATAACCGTGCTCAACTGTGCCATGTTGGACGGGTCAGATTACAGAACATTCCCATCATCACGGAAAGTTCTACCAGATCGTGCCATATTGTGCCCTCCTGTTTCTGCTGGGCTTTAAACTGGATGCTGTAAGGAGGTGGCCCCAGCAGCCTTGGAATTCTCTCCGTTTGTGCCGTAGGTACCAGACTGAGCTTCAGTCTGAGACAGCCTGGGAGCTGCTCTGACCTCCGGATCCTTTTTGACTGTGTTTTAAGGGGTCTGGGACTCTGCCCTTCAGGCACAACATCATCGTTCTGATTCCACCAGCCTCACGTCTGGCCTCTTCCTGTCTGTCTCCTCTCTCCCAGGTGATCCGCCAGCTAATGAAGAAGGAATTTACCCTGGAGTTCTCCCGAGACCGGAAGTCCATGTCTGTCTATTGCTCCCCGGCCAAATCCCGGGCTGCCGTGGGCAACAAGATGTTTGTCAAGGTCAGAAATCAGAATGCGCCTCGGTCCTCCTCTTCTTCCGAATCCCGAGGCCCTCTCCTATCCCTGCCCCCTGTCACTGTGCCCTGGAAGAAAGACAGTAGTCTCTGAGAGCCATTCTGGTCTCCTAGGGTGCCCCTGAGGGGGTCATCGACCGCTGTAACTACGTGCGAGTTGGCACCACCCGCGTGCCGATTACAGGGCCGGTGAAGGACAAGATCCTGTCCGTGATCAAGGAGTGGGGCACCGGCCGGGATACCCTGCGCTGCCTGGCCCTGGCCACCCGGGACACCCCCCCGAAGCGAGAGGAGATGATCCTGGATGACTCTGCCAGGTTCATGGAGTACGAGGTGAGCAGACGAAGCCTCCCGTCACCCCAGAGTCATCCGCCTCACCCCTGCACCGCCCCGGTCCTCTCCTACTTCGCACGGGCCCTAGAATCACAGGACAGGACCTAGAATCTGAAAGAACCTTAGGAATCCCCTAGTCCAGTACTACTTTGCTTGTGATCATGGACCCGTGTGAAGTGAGGCGTGGCGCTTGCAGCCAGAACAGAGAGCCACTCGGTCACCGGGCATTCTCGGTTCTGCCGATGTGTTTCCAGCTGAGGTATTCCTGATTCGAGAAGCAGGGCATAGACCTGAATTCTGGCACAAGCGCCTTATCTTGCAGTGGACTGGCTCTCTCAATAGCACCAAAGTCCACTCCCTTCGTTTTCCAGACGGGACCCCTTGGCCCGGCAGGTAGCGTGGATTTGCTCAGAGCTGTAGACTGAGTGAGTGGCCCTCCTGAGGGCAGAAGCCACTGTCCTCTCAGCTCGAGTTCTTGCCCTGAAATGCACGCGGTCTGCCAGCGACGACGGGCTTGGCGGCGTCAGGCCTGCAGGCGCACGTGTGAACAGGGAGGATCTCTTGCCCCTGGGCTTCTGAGGCGCCCCTGGGATTTACACACCGGGCCCAGGGTCAGCTTCCTCCCCGGCTCATTTTCCGAGTCCTTCCCCAACCCCGTCGCTCTCTGCTGTCTCCCCAGACGGACCTGACATTTGTCGGCGTGGTGGGCATGCTGGACCCACCCCGCAAGGAGGTCACGGGCTCTATTCAGCTGTGCCGGGATGCCGGAATCCGAGTCATCATGATCACCGGGGACAACAAGGGCACAGCCATTGCCATCTGCCGACGAATCGGCATCTTTGGGGAGAACGAGGAGGTGGCCGACCGAGCCTACACCGGCCGGGAGTTTGACGACCTGCCCCTGGCGGAGCAGCGGGAGGCCTGCCGTCGCGCCTGCTGCTTCGCCCGTGTGGAGCCCTCCCATAAGTCGAAGATCGTGGAGTATCTGCAGTCCTACGATGAGATCACGGCCATGGTGAGGGGACGGCAGGGCTGCGCGGCGGGGCCCACGTGCATGGGCGAGGAGCAGTCTGCACAGAGTCCCCTGAGATGATGGTCTCGAGAGCTGGGGGCCCCGGGGGACTAAGCGGGGGCCCTGGCCAGATGCACAGGGGAGGGTCAACCCCGGAGGAGGGGTGTGTGCCAGGCTTCGCGTCCCACCTTCGCTTTCTCCCCTCAGACGGGTGATGGTGTCAACGATGCCCCTGCCCTGAAGAAGGCCGAGATCGGCATCGCCATGGGATCCGGCACCGCCGTGGCCAAGACCGCTTCTGAGATGGTGCTGGCCGACGACAACTTCTCCACCATCGTGGCTGCGGTGGAGGAGGGCCGCGCCATCTACAACAACATGAAGCAGTTCATCCGCTACCTCATCTCCTCCAACGTGGGCGAGGTGGTCTGGTGAGCGGCCAGGGAGGGCACCGCGGAGGAACTCAGGGCCGGGTGGGGGTGGGGGGCGACCCCAGGTCCGGAGGCAGGATGGACGTGTGACCCCCTCCTTCTGGCAGCATCTTCCTGACCGCCGCCTTAGGACTGCCTGAGGCCCTGATCCCTGTGCAGCTGCTATGGGTGAACTTGGTGACAGATGGGCTCCCGGCCACAGCCCTGGGCTTCAACCCACCAGACCTGGACATCATGGACCGGCCTCCCCGGAGCCCCAAGGAGCCCCTCATCAGTGGCTGGCTCTTCTTCCGCTACATGGCAATCGGGGGTGAGCAGGACGGGACCCCACAATCCTTCCCAACCCTCCGGGACACCTGCTCCCTGATGCAGCCAACCCGAGGGGCCCTCTTCCTCGACCAGCTGTTCATGGCCAGGAGCCCTCCTGACGCCTCCCCTCTCCCGTCTCTATCACAGGCTACGTGGGTGCGGCCACTGTGGGAGCGGCTGCCTGGTGGTTCCTGTATGCAGACGACGGGCCTCATGTCACTTACAGCCAGCTGGTAGGGAGGACAGAGGCGGGAGGAGGGTGAGGAGCAAGAGGGTGGCGTGGAGGCTTCTGTGGGATCCCAGCTCCTCAATCCTCCCCCTGCAGACTCACTTCATGCAGTGCAACGAGGAAAACCCCGACTTTGAGGGCGTGGACTGCGAGGTCTTTGAGGCCCCCCAGCCCATGACCATGGCCTTGTCTGTGCTGGTTACCATTGAAATGTGCAACGCTCTCAACAGGTGGGGCCTGCCCACCCACCCCTGCCACCTCCCGCAGGCCACCGTGTCCTCCCTGTCCTCTCTCCACTCACCACTGCTTTCTTCTGCTGCCCCCCTCTGCCTCCACCCGGCCTCCGCCTCACAGCCTGTCTGAGAACCAGTCCCTTCTGCGGATGCCGCCCTGGGTGAACATCTGGCTGCTGGGCTCCATCTGCCTGTCCATGTCCCTGCACTTCCTCATCCTCTATGTCGACCCTCTGCCGGTGAGCCTCCTCCGCCAGGGGCCTTGCTCTGCCCCTCAGGGAGCCTTCGTAGGCTGGGGCACTGACGGAGGAGGGCGTCAGGCCCGGGTGGTTCCTCCCGGGGCTCTGGGCTGTCCCCTCCCTCCCGAGGGCAGCGCTGGTCCTCACCACCCCCGCCTGCCCCTCCCCCGCCCCCTCCAGATGATCTTCAAGCTCCGGGCCCTGGACTGCACCCAGTGGCTCATGGTCCTCAAGATCTCATTTCCAGTCATCCTGCTCGATGAGCTCCTCAAGTTCATTGCTCGGAACTACCTAGAGGGTAAGCCACGCCCCCCGCCTCCGCACCCTGTTCGCCCCTGGTCCCACACGGCCCCTCCCTCTGCGCTGCAAAGGCGCCTGCCCACCCCCCCCTCCTTCTCAGCTGGGTGCTCTGGCCCCTTCCCCGGGGCCCGACTCCCCTGCACCTGTGCAGGCACCCGCAGCCCCCTTAGCCCTCTTGGCCCTCCGCGCCCACCCGCGCCCTCCGTAACCGTCTCTCTGTCCTCTCTGGCCATAGGATAACCCGTTTCCCCCTCCTCCATCTCTTTGAACCGTGTCACAGGTATCGCCCCCCTCTCGCCCTCGCCCCTAGCTGCTGTGCCCCCCGCGCGTCCCCCTCTCCCCCTCGGTGGCGCCTGACGTCACTTGCGCTCGCTGCTCCACCTGGAGCCCCTGCTGCCACTGCCGCTGCCAAGCTTCCGGGGCCGGGCGGGCTGCTGCCCTCTCTGTGAGGTCGGCGGCGCCCCGCCTCGGGCAGCTCGGTGCGTGCTGGGCTGCGCTGCGCTGCGCTGGGCGCTGAGCTGTCTGCCCGGGCTACAGTGCTGGGGAGGAGTGGGCTCTGGGACACAGGTGAGGCCAGGGGGCTGGGGAGACCCTCCAGGTGAGTGTGCCAGGGGCCGGGGGACACAGAGCCCGGGAGGGACTTTTCCCCTCCTCTCCCGCCCCCTGCCTCATCCTTCCCTTTCTCCTTCCAGATCCAGAAGATGAAAGAAGGAAGTAATCAGTCCTTTTGCCCCTTCTTCCCCGCCCTGATAGTGACGCATCTTCAGGCAGAGCTGTGGCACAGACTCCCACGTGCCCTCCCCGTCCCCCCACCCCCAATGTTTTTCTGTTTATAAACACCATGGTCCCTTTCACTTTTCCAACCCCCTCAACAACCCACCTTCCCTCCCTCCTGCTCTTGGAAAACCTCCCCTCCCCAACCCCACGGGGCTCGCAGGGACAAGGCGACAGACTGAGCTGAGCTGCTTATTTATTGAAAATAAATGACAGAAAAGTCTGGCCTTGCCTCTGTGCACATCTTGGGGCCTGGGTTGGGCCCCTGGGGACAAGCATCTTAGTGTCATGCGGTCCAGAGAGCAGCTGCCCGTCCCGGGGTGCGCGGGTGGAGGGACCCGTGGCCACGCGCCAGAGGCCCCCAGCTGCCGCTCACAGCTCGGCTGTGCGTCGGGGAAGCGATGTGGCTATTACTCTGGCTCAGGAGACGGCGGCAGGAGGACCAGGACCCAGGAGGCAGCATGGCAGCCGGGAGGCCGCAGGGCTAAGCCTGCACCTTTGGTTCCCGGAGGGGGCTGGGACTCCACCCGGGTGTCATCCTTGGGGGCAGGAGGCCAGCCACCCCTGGGAGGAGGCGCTAGAGAGACAGGGAAGCGGCGGCCCCGGCACCTCAACCCTAGGCTTGGAGAGGATGAAGACACTATCCCGAGACCCCCACAGCCCAGGCCTCTTGGTTCAGGAGTGGGGAAAGGCAGTCTCCCCCGGGGTGGGTGGGTGCTAGCCCCTCAGGTGTCCTTGATGTCCCTGATGTCCCTGAGGGGCGCCTCATCCATGATGCTGCGCACTTGCTCCAGACTCTCGGCCTGGCGGATCCGTTCTAGGCGCACCTGTGGGGCCCGGCGAGGCAGGAGAAGGGTGCTTGGCGGGGAAACGTAGCCCCCGCCCCACCTGCCAGCCCTCCAAGGGGCGAGGGCCCGGGACCGGTGCGCCCAGGCGCCCCATCTTCCCAACCCACAGTGAAAGTGGGTCCAGGGGAAGAAATGGGTCCTGACAGAGTGGCCTGATGCAGCGCGGGCTGGGCAGGTGGGGCTGACACAATATGCCACACGTGGCATGCCAGGCTCTGGGCCCAGGACTCCACGTGTCCAAAGACAGACGCACACGGCCTTCAATTTCTTTTGGGCAATAACTCAGAGGAGAGGAGGACGCCGGCCTCGGGAAGAGGAAGGGAACTCCCCTAATCGGAAGGCTGTCCTCGCAGGATCTAGAACAAGCCACCTGGATCATGCCAGCCTGATGGGAAGGGGACACACTGTACCTGCAGGGCCTGGGACAGTCGTACAAAATCCCTCTGCACCTGTTCACTGGTCTCGAGCTCAGCCTGCAGCCGCAGCACCTTGGCCCTCTGTTCTGAGAGGAGGTCCGTGAGCTGGGCCTGGGGGGACAGGACGCAGAGCTGGGGCTGGCACCAGATGGGACGGCGTGCGGCCAAGGAAACAAGATGCCTGGCCAGGGGTGCCCCTTCCACACCGTCCCTGACCCTGACCTCTTCTGTGAGGCCGGAGCCCGGTGGCTACCTCGGGGCCTTCCTGCCACCCGGCCTAAAGGCGACAGAAAGGGCGGGAGAGGCCGGCGGGGGTCTCCACGCTGCCGCCCCTCCCGCCGTCACGGAGTCCGGCCCCGGAGTCCAGCCTCACCTTGCTCTGTTCCTGCTGGATCCGCTCCATCTCCGTCCTCAGGCTGCACAGGGAGGCTGGGAAGTCAGGCAGGGGCCGGACGTCAGGCCCGCACCCTCCCTGCCCTGCCCCCCCCCCCGCGCCCCCCCACCCCCCCACGCCCGGGCCAGGCTCCAGCCCATACTCACCCTCCATCACCTCTGCACGGAAAGGGAAAAAGAGAGGTCAAGGCTTGTTCTTACGTGGTCTCCTCTCTCTCCCCATCTGCTGCCCGGGTGCTCCCCTGTGGGGAGGTCAGCCTCCCCGGGGGCGAGGCCGGGGCGGCTCCCCTCCTCCGCCCTCACCTGTCTCCTCCCGCTGCACCCTCAGCTGGCCCTCCAGGCTGGCCCTGGCCGCAGTCTCCTCCTCCAGCGCCTCCCGGAGCGTCACGATCTCAATCCGGAGGCGCTCAGCCTCGTGCTCCCGGGCCTGCTGCTGGGCCCGCGCCTCCTGCCTCGTGTGGTGCACCAGCTGCTGCAGCTCCTGCAAGGGAGGCCGGTCACCTGCCCGGCGGGCCAGCAGCCCGATGGGGACGGGGCGGGGAAGGGGACAAAGGAACGGCGGGAGGGAACTGAAAAGGGGAAAGGACCCCCGTGGCCGCTCCCAAGGACAGTGGACGGACAGAGCCGGCAGTGAACACGTCACAGCGGCCACACCGCCAGGGCTGGAGGGACCCGCCGGCACGGCGCTGAGGGAAGAAAGTTCCCGAAAATTGCCTAGAGCGGGACACCGTTTTGTAATGCTCGGAAAACAAAAGTTAGCACTGCGCTATTTGGACAGACGCGCATGTAGAACAACAAAAATGATACCAAAAGAGAGCAAGGGAACGACAGGGGATCCACCAGGATCTCAGAGACACTGAGAGTCCCCCACAGTCCCATGGGGACACCCAGTTGTAGGATTACCCTCAGTTCAATCAAAGGTCAGGACGGCAGAAACAGAACCCAGGGGCTTACGGGGGCGCACGGAAGGAGACAGAGGCCGTAGCTCTCAGGGTGGGCAAGGGTTCCGGGTGACCTTCAGGTTCCTAATGAACTCGGTCCACAGAGCCACGCACAACTTGGCGAACACAGTCAACGAACACAGCTTGGTAATAAACCAAGATGACGATGAATTCAGTTTTGTGGCTCTCACTTCAAAATAACAAACCAGGGGCGCCTGGGTGCCTCAGCCGGTTAGGCGTCCAACTTCAGCTCAGGTCGTGATCTCACAGTTCGTGAGTTCGAGCCCCACGTCGGGCTCCGTGCTGACAGCTCGGAGCCTGGAGCCTGCTTCAGGTTCTGTGTCTCCCTCTCTCTCTGCCCTCCCCCACTCTCGCTCTGTCTCTCTCTCTCTCTCTCAAAAATAAACATTAAAAAATTAAAAAACAACAACAACAACAACAACAACAACAGTCAAATCACTGCCTCCTTCGCGTCAAGCGCTCTGCAACTCATCTTCTCTTTACACCGAGGCTGGGAAGGGGGTATGGTCCCAGGCCAATGCTCTGCTATGCGTGGAGGATAAGGGCCAGCAGGGTGGCCCCCGGGCTGTCAGCACCCACACTCCCCTTACCGGCACCAAGCTGGGCAGTGACTCCTCGTGACCCTCATCCTGCTCCAGGCCCCGGGGGGCTGAAGACAGCGGCTGCTCGGCCCGGAGTCCTTGGTTTTCCTCAGTCAGCCGCTTTACCTCGTGGCTCAGGCACTTGTGTGATGTGGCCAGCTCTGCCTGGGGATGCATAGTCAGTAGGAGGGGGATGAGGGGGACAGGGTGTCGCCAGAGCCCCGTGAGGCCAAACCCTGACCCCCCCCTCCTGACACCCTCCGCTGCTGAGAAAGGAAGAAGCACCCTTTATTAAGTGCCTTTGGCGCCCAAGCTTCTTATACACTCTTCTTTTAATTTTTTTTTTTTGAGAGAGCATGAATGGGAAGGGGCAGAGAGAGACAGAGAGACAGGCAGACAGAATCCCTAGCAGGCTCCGCACCATCAGCACAGAGCCCGATGTGGGGCTCGAACTCACAAACCGTGAGATCACGGCCAGAGCCGAAATCAGGAGTCAGATGCTCAACCGACCGAGCCACCCAGGCATCCCCTTTATACACCTGCCTCGGTGGCTTGGAGGTCACAAGTGGCGGGCCACCTCGAGTGTTTTATTTGGTCCGTACTTTTTTTGGGTTGTTTTTAAGCTTCAATTAGGTGCCAACTTTAGGGGCGCCTGGGTGGCTCAGTCGGCTAAGTGTCTGACTTCAGCTCGGGTCATGATCTTGCGGCTCATGGGTTCGAGCCCCCCGTGAAGCTCTGTGCTGACAGCTTGGAGCCTGGAGCCCGCTTCCGATTCCGTGTCTCCCTCCCTCTCTGCCCTTCCCCCACGTGCGCATGCACACGCGCGCGCGCTCTCTCTCTCAAAAATAAACGTTAAAAAAATTTTTTTTAATTAGTTGTCAACTTTAAACGTCAGGAGACAGCACGCAAATACCCAGGCTTCTGGCTTCTCTTGACAAATCAGAAAACCTGGCAGCACCGAGCCCGCATTCCCATGTGGCTCCGGTCACAGAGCCGAGGGGCAGCGGCGCCCTTTGCGGTCCTCTCGGCTCGGCCACAGCGCGCCTTCCTGTCTACACCTGGCCCGGGAGAATCACGTACGTCTCCCGGCTGGGCTCGGGGAGTATCCGGTTCTGCAAGCCTTGCTTTTAAGCCGCACGACTGTGCACGCCAGGTCCCACCATCTCGATTTCAAGGAGCCGAGGCAGAGGCTCCAAGCTCGTGGGGTCGGCTCAGGATCACCGAGCTGGTGCGTGGGGGGCCCCGTGCGAACGCAGAACGCTTGCTCTGACCGCAGCGCCCGGTGCCCTGGAAACCCTTGGCGCGCCCGACCGACACCAACACCAACTCCAGGGCACAGCCTGAGCCGCCGGGGGGCGGGGCAGGACAGGTGCCTTGACCTTTCCACGTGCCCCTCTCGGCCAATCCCCGTCACACTCCTCTCCCTCGTGCCCGGCCCCCAGCCCTCACCATCTGCAGCTGAACCCGCTCCTGGGCCTGGCTCACGGTCCCCTGCAGGGTCCGCAGCAGCTGCTCTGAGTTCTGGACCTGGGCCAGGAGCACTTGCATCTGTGGGTGGAAGGAGGTGAGGGTGGGGTCGGGGCCGGGAGGCAGGCCGCCGCCGGGGGGGCCCTGCCGGGGCCGCGGCAGAGCGGGGCCCACCTGCTTGGCGCAGTCCTCGTTGCTCCGTCTCAGACCCTCCTGCAGCTCGTCCCGCTCTCGGCTGATGCTCTCCAGGTCCTTCTGCAGCTGCCGGCCCTGCCGCGGATGCCGGCCTCGGTCTCAGCCTCCGAGCGGAGGCCTGCCCTCCTCACCATGCCCCTCGGGCCTGCCTTCTACATCTCGGTGGGGTGAGGGCCGGGGGGGGGGGGGGGGCGGGCATCTCTCAACCGGCCACCCTGCCTCTGTTGCCTGAGCCCCAGTTCGAGCTCCAGGGGTGGACACAGGGGGTGCCCGGGGAGCATCCGGGGAAGGGGGAGGTGGATGCGAGCGCGTGGGCAGGCCGCTCCGCCCCCTCCACTCACCTCCATTTGCAGCTGCTCCCACTGGTTGTCCGGGACGAGCTGGTAACCAGGAGGGGGCAGGTAGATGCCCTCGGGGACCAGGGTGCCCGTGGACACCAGAGAGGCGGTCTCTTCCTGCTCGGGGCTCGGGCCCTGGCGGCTGCGGGGCAGGGACGTGCTGCCGGCCCCGCCACCGAGGGAGAAGGAAGAGATGGAAGCGCTATCGTCACAGTTGTGGGCGAAGGCTTCGGCCGCCGCACCCCCGTCTCCACTCAGCTCCTCGAGAGGCTCCAGCGGGGGCGACGGGTCCCGGGACAGGGGCAGCAACTCCGCGGAGCCGTGTAAGGAAGGGGGAGGCCGGGGCCGTCCCTAGGGGAAGGGGCAGGGAAGAGGCTGGGGGGCCGGGGTCCTGCGGCGCCCCCTCTTCCCGCAGCAACCCCCCGGCCGCCCCCGCACCTGGATCTCTTGAATGAGCTCCTCCGCCCTGAGCAGCTTCGCCTTCAGCTCCTCAATCTCCTGCTCCATGGGCAGCACGATCTCCCGAAGCTTCTCCGAGTCCTCGTGGGCCTGCAGGAAGGGAGGTTGGGCAGCAGCCGTCCCCCTCCCGACTACTGGACCCCTAGGGTCTGTTCCGAGCCTCCTCTCCAAGCTCGTCGGCCCTTCTAATCCTCCCAAGAGGGTGCCGGGCCTCCCCATTTTAAAGAGAAAAACACAGAGGCCCCGGGAGCTTATGCGACTTGCCCAGGTCACACGGCAGGTAAAGAAGCCAAAGTCGCGACTATCTTCCTGGTACCCACTCGCTCGTTCTCTCCTTCCCCGACATCCACTTTCAGTTGTTTCTTTTATCACAGAAGCTTGCATTTATAGTTGGGCGCGTGCCCTAAATCCTACAACACCATCCACATTTCTCACCTTCCCTGTAACTAAGCATGGCCACTCGACCAAGCTCCAGCAAAGGAGATGTAAATGCAAACTTCCAGGGCAACTCCTTAAAGGGAGAGGGTGGGCTTTTCTTTACTCCCCCCCCTCCTCCTCGCCGGGTAGAATGTGGACATAATGGCTGGCACTCCAGCAGTCATCTTGGGCCATGAGGCAATAAGCTACCTACGGCAAGACAGGTAACCTAAAAGGAATCTGGGTTCCTAGTGACTTGTTGACCCGGCATCAGTCCTAGAATGTCTACCTGTGGACTGTAAGGAAAATAAATTTCTATCTTATTTAAGCCACTGTTGGTTTGGGTTTTCAAATTTCATCCTAACTTGTACGTCCTTTAGTCCCATCACCCCCACATTGCTAGCAATTTCTTTTTGGTCTGCTTTCAGGTTTGGGATCCTGCTGAACCTGCACAGCCAAGGCAATGGTCTCTGGCCATCCCTGAATGTCACACAGGCTCCTCTATCCGAGTACAGCCAAATCTGAACCACTCACGACAACACTTCTCCTCCTCTGGGCTTTAGGTCACCTACCCAGCTGTCCAAGACTGAAATCTGCCGGTTACCCATCCGCTTCCAATCCATGCCATTTCCGCCTCTTGAATCACTCAAAATCCTGTCTCAAGCAAGCTCAGCTTAACCCTCCAAATCCCTTGCGGGAACAGTTGCAACAGGCCGGGGAGGCCCGCGTGGCCCAGACAGAACACTTCGGTCCCATCTGAAGCCCGGGAGTATACGCTGTGCGGATGCCGTGCGTTGGGTGGACGACGGCAGGACGCAGGAGGCGGGCCGGGGCTGAACTGCCATGTCTCTAGGCCCCCTGTGCTTCTGCTCGCCGCACCAGGCCTCCACCCTGCAGAGCCCTCTCCCTCACCGCCCTGTGTAGCTGCTCCCCAGCAACACTCGAGCACGAGCAGCAGCCTCTGCCTGCAAGCCGTGCGTCACAAGCCTCCTTTCTTGGACTCCTATTTTGATTTTGTCTTTCTACCCAGGCCGGTTACTACACTTCCCGAGCCTCAGTTTCCTCGTGCATGAAATGAGGGAACGATGCGAATTTGCTTTGAAAGATCAGCAAATCAGCTCCCACCCCCTGTTAATGACACCAGTAGTAATGGGGGGGGGGGGGCCGATGCGCCGTAGAGATTAAGAACAAAAACCAGACCGCCTAGACAAACATTTTAGAACCAGACTGCCTAGGTTTTGAAATTCCCACTCTGCTTTTTTTATGCGCACAGCCTGGGGAGACCCACTGAACTCCTTCAAACCTCACCTTACTCATCTGTGAAATGGGTCTAACGGAGCTCTCTTTCAGGGGAAAGACGGGGTCTGGCCCGCAGTTATCACAGTGCCTTGTGTGTGAAAGCTGTCCTGAAGTGTCAGCTCCCTTCCGCCTACACGATCTCCTTCATTTTGGAGGTAAACAAACCTGGCCAGCCCTCCAGAAAGTGGCAGGGCCAGGACCTTGCCAAGTCTGGAGCCAGTACATGCCACACCCAGAATTATGACTGGGTGCCCTGCTCCCAACGATCTGCCCGACAATCCCTGTGCCCCGTGGTCACCTTGACTGCCTCAGCATCTTTCTATATCCCGGGGCCGGGGGAGGTCACCCCAACCTTTTCCATCTGCTTCTCCAAGGAGTCCAGGGGGTGAGCCCGGGACAGCAGCTGCTTCAGGCGCCCCAGCTCCCGCTCCTTCTCCTCACAGTCCTGCTGCTGCTGCTGCTTCAGAGAAGTGATCTGGGCTTCATAGCTGCTGATGGAGTCTGGAGGGGCAGGAAGGGCAGCGGAGAGGGAGGGTCAGCGCGCTGGCCCTCCCTGGGGGTGAGGACGGGGTGCTCTATCACTGCCGCTCTCTGCGAGGCAATTCACCGCAGCGATGGAGACTGTGGGCTCTGTGGACAGACGGCCCCGGGTCGTGAGCCTCTGCGCCGGGGTCCTCTGCCGCAAAGCGGGGACACTACGATTACCCCGCTGGGTTATCAAATGAAATGACACCTGGAAGGTGTTCAGCCCTCCTCCCGGTGCATAACAAATGCTGAAGAGACGATATCTACTCCTGTTAATATGTACCAATAACGATCAACCTCCAACGACAGTAGTACGTTCTTACTCTGGACCAGACTCCGCGTGGGGCTCTGGAACTAGAGAAACGAATCGATCACAAACCCGGACGCCAGAAGCCCACGTTCCGACGGGGAAGGAAGCTGCGGAAATAGTGACAAAGCAGCGGGAGAACATCCCCAAGAAGACCACTCCGGGGTTTGTGGATCCTAGAGCACGGAGCTCTTCACTCCGCCTGCCTGGCCACGAGAGGACACCAGCAGGTGGCGGAAAGAAGGACACATTAGCACAGCACCGGTGCCAGCAGAGGCTCAGAGGTGGGAAAGTAGATGGTGTATCGGGGGCACGGTGGGCATGTCGCAAGAGCTGGGGTGAAGGCCCCCGCAGAGACGTGCTGGAAAGCGGGGACAGGGTGCCAGGGGATGGCTCTTGAGACCGTGCACGCCCTACCAAGGGGTTCGGATTTATCCTACAGGTCAGTGGGAGGTAGAGGTGATGGTGGGTGGAATGGGGCCACTTTTTAATTTTTTTTTTTTTAAGCGTTTTTTAAAAAGGCTTTTTAAAAACCTTTTATGTGAGGGGCGTCTGGGTGGCTCTGTCAGTTAAGCGTCCGACTTCGGCTCAGGCCACGATCTCACAGTTCGTGAGTTCGGGCCCCGCGTCGGGCTCTGTGCTGACAGCACGGAGCCTGCTTGGGATTCTCTCTCTCTGCCCCTCTCCGACAAAAAAAATAAACTTAAAAAAAAAAAAAAAAAGTACTTAACTCAGAGCCTGGCCCACAGTAAGTGTTCAATAAACGTTAACTAGGATGATGATCGTGACTGTGACAACTACAGGTGTGCCCCACTTTTCAAAAGTTCACATTATACCACTTTGTTTTTACAATAATCCTACATTACTACCTGCTTTTACCAGGAGAAATCAAAGATTTTCACTTTTACAAAAAATAAATAAACAAATAAAACAGACAAAAAGTGAAAACAGCGTGTAGTGTTTGTTTTACAGGGATCCGTGGCAGAGGCAGCACATATCTGGAACAGCAAGATGGCCCCAGCAAGCTCCCAGGGCACTACACTCAGCCTCTGGGGGCATCAAAGCTTCGAACTGTGTCTATGGTCATCCGTGCTTTTATCTCCATTTATTTTGGGCATTCATTAGCCAAATGTCTCCTACAGGATCAGAAAAGCCTAAGAGGGGCTATTTTTTGGGTCTGGGACCACTCGAACAATTTTCCACGTCAATTAATGGTAATTGTTTCTTCACTTTACATGCTATTTTGGCTTAGAAAATTTCCATTGGAATGCTCTACTTTTATATAGTGGGGGAAACCTGTATTATCATATTTAGGACACCCTTGGTTTCTCTTATACAGACAGGAAGTTTTATTTTTTATTGTTTTTAATGTTTATTTATATTTGGGAGAGAGAGAGAGAGACAGAGCATGAGTTGGGGAGGGGCAGAGAGAGAAAGGGAGACACAGAATCCGAAGCAGGCTCCAGGCTCTGAGCTGTCAGCACAGAGCCCGACACGGGGCTGGAACTCACAAACCGCGAGATTATGACCTGAGCCAAAGTTGGACACCCAAATGACTGAGCCACCCAGGCACCCCTCTTTTATTTTTTACTTACTTATTTTTTTTAGACGTATTTATTTTAGTAATCCTATACCCAACGTGGGGTTCAAACAACCCTGAGACCAAGAATCACATGTTCTAGGGCACCTGGATGACTCGGGTGGTTAAGCGTCTGATTCTTGGTATGGGCTCAGGTCATGAGCTCACAGTTCCTGCAATCAGATCGGGCCCTGCGTTGGGCTCTGTGCTGAAAGCACGGAGCCTGCTTGGGATTCTCTGTCTCCTTCCCTCTCTGCCCCTCCCCAGCTCGCTCTCTCTCTCTCTCCCAAAAGAAATAAATGAACTTCAAAAAAAAAAAAAAAAAAAAAAGTCACATGTTCTACCAACTGAGTCAACCAGGTACCATGGAAGTTTCTTTTATTATTCTTTAAACAATTTTTTGATATTTACATTTCGAGAGAGAGAGAGAGCAAAAAAAAGGGGGACACAAAATCTGAAACAGGCTCCAGGCTCTGAGCTGTCAGCAGAGAGCCTGACATGGGGCTCAAACTCACGAACCATGCACGAGATCATGACCTGAGCTCAAGTCGGACGCTTAACCAACTGAGCCACCCAGGCACCCATCCAGGTATCATGGAAGTTTCTTTTAAAATAAACGTACGCATGGCGCCTGGGTGGCTCAATCAGTTAAGCATCTGACTCCTGATTTCAGCTCAGGTCATGATCTCATGTTTCGTGAATTCACGACCCGTTGCTGTCAGTGTAGAACCTGCTTGCGATCCTCTCTCTCCCTCTCTTTCTCTCTGTCCTTCCCCTGCTCTGGCTCCCTCTCTCTCTCAAAAAAATAAGCAAACTTAAATAAATGTATGCAAGTTTTTACAAAACGGTCTATCTAAAGAACGAATACTAAGTAGATGACAGAGTAGGTTGTATGAGACAGCCATGGCACACAGGTGCTATGTGGACGCCTGAAATGCAGGAAGTACGGCCCCAGAGAAGTCTGGAGCCAGCAGTGGTTGTTAGAAAAGGAAATGACTCGGTGAGATGGGAATTTTAGGAAGTTTACTCTGGAAGCCAATGTCAAGGCCAGACTATAGAGTCGGACCTGTGAGAAGGCCGGAGCACCATCCAGGGGAGCGGTCGAGAGCTTCACTCCAGCAGGGGCCACAGAAGCAGAGGGGTGGGACAGGGCTGGAGACTATTTCAGAGACTCTGGACTCAGACTAGAGAACAAGGGGGAAATAAGAACAGAGGTTGGCAGGGGTGCACCTGGGTGGCTCAGCCGGGTAAGCATCCAACTCCCGCTCGGGTCATGAGCTCGCGGTCCGTGAGTTCGAGCCTTGTGCCGCTCTGTGCTGACAGCTCAGAGCCTGGAGCCTGCTTTGGATTCTGTGTGCCCCCCTCTCTCTGCCCCTCCCCCACTCATGCTCTGTCTCACTCTCTCAAAAATAAATAAACGTTAAACAAAAAAAAAAAAAAAAAAGAACAGAGGCTGGAAGATCTGGGGCCCGGTGAGCTGGTGCATCTCAAGTACAGAGAATGGGAGGTAGGGAGGGAAGTCTGAACATGTGTGAGACAGTGCAAATGTAGGGGTGCTTGAGGAAGGAAGGAAACCGGAGGGTTAGACTCACAGAGACTGGGCCCAGAGAGGAGTCTGAAGCCCAGGGGCTTACATGAGGCCGGTTCCAGGAACTGAAAAGTTGCTCATCTTCAGGGTTGATCAGTCATCGGTGAGGGACAAGAAATGACACCAGGCAAGGGTACAGGCAGAGGCTCGGAGCTAAAGTTAGTGAAGTCACAGAACTGCTTCTAGCACAGGCAGGACCTCTATCCAAATCAGAAAGGGGGACCCCTTCCTCTGGGCCCTTAGGCCTGTCCTGTGCTCGGCAGCCGTGCTAACCTACCCACAGCTTATCTACCCCTTTCTTGTCATGCATTTCCCCTCTTAGGGGGCCGCCAGGGAGTCTGGGAAGAGTCCCTGCCTCACCTTTCAGGATGGCCTGCAGAGAAGCCACCTCCTCTTGGCACTGCCGCTGCACTGCAGCCACAGCCTCCGCCTTCGTGCTCTCGCTCACCTCCGCCACAGCCTTCATGGTCTCCATTTCCGCCAGGGCGCCTGCCAGCTCCGCCCGAAGCCGGCCAAGCTCCTCTGACTCGGCCTCAGCCTTCGAGCCCTCCTGGGAATGGGGGTCCGGCGCTGTGGAGGACAGGGGTCAACTTCTTTTCCCATCACTCCCACGTTCCCCATACCCCAGACTACGAAATCTGCAAGTCCTGCCACCTAGTACCGCAGCCGCGATCCTCGCACCTTCGCCTGGCCCCGCCCCGCTCCCGACCCCGCCTCTTCCTCCGCCTCCTTCTCACCTCGTCGTGCCACGTGCTGCTTGGAGCCCCGCCCACCCCCCCCCCTCTTTTTCCAGGCTAGACCCCTCCCTTCCAACGGCCCCGCCCCTCCCCTCCCCGAACCCCACCTTTCACCTGCCACTGCCCCGCCAGACCACGCCCCCTCCTCCGGTGGCCGCAGGCCCCGCCCCCTCTCTCTCCCGGCGGCGTGGCCCCGCCCCTTTCTCCAGGCTCCCCTCACCACCCCCGTCCCCCGGCTCCGAGCTCGGCCCCGCCTCCGGTTCCGTCGCCCCTCGCGTGCATGGACGCGCCCTCACGTACCGGCCCCCTGTTGCCGTCGCCGGCCATCCTCGCCCGCGACCGCCGGCGCAGCTGCCGCCATCGCCTCCGCGCAAACGGCGGGTTCCAGCACTCCCTGGTGACGGCGCTCACCCCTTCCGGGTCCCCTCGGCTGTTTCCGGATCCGCTCGGCTGTTTCCGGATCGGCCCCGGGCTCCAGGCCCAGGCCGCAGCTGGAGGTTGATTGCCGAGCCTGGGCCGAAGATTTCCGAGCCGGAGCCCGGCCGCGGCTCCAGGCCCCGCCCCTCCCCGCCTTCTTTCCTGGGCAGCGATGTTCGAGAAGGGCGCTTGTCCTTCAAACCCCGAAGTTCTTTCATCAAAGGTCTTCTGGCTTTTCCGCGTGACCTTGGAAACTCTGCTCAAGTTACACCTCCTCGGAGACGCCCGCCGGCCTCAGCCTAAAGAAGGCGAAGCTCTCGCGGTGTCTCCCGAGTCCCGCAGCCAGCCCCTAGATGGGCCCCTGGTCCCCTGCTGCAGATGCCTGGCTTACGTTACAGCGAATTGTAATGTACCCCCTGCCTGTACCTCCGCGGCAGGGCTGGGTCAGCTTAACTTTTCTGGGCGCCGGGGTCCCCTTATCCGTTGGAGAAGTCAGAACCTTCCACGTCCCCACCCCCACCTTGATACTCAACCATTAATCCCCCTTCTAATCCCCCTTCCTCCTGCCAGTGCCTCGCAAATCCCTCTCCTCCCTGGGCCACTGGCCTAAATCAAGGTCTCTTTATCTATGAACTTGGCCACCGGCGACCTGACATCTTCCCTTAGACGGTGACGGGTGACCGGCAGCTCAAACAAGTGCAGTTTCCTGATTCCCGTTCTCCCAAACCCGTTTCTCCCGCTGTGGAGTACATTCCAGGAGCCTCCAAGTCCTGGAAGCTCTACCTCCAAAGGACAGTATTCCAGAAGGTCTCCCTTTTTTCTTCAGCCCCACCACCTATCTCCCGAACTTCCACAATGCCTCCTAACTGTTCCCCTGTGTCGCCTTTTGGCTCCTTCAGTTAATTCTCAAAGCAATTAGAGTGATCTTTGCAAAACCGATATGCCATCCCTGTTTAAAATCTTCTAGAAAATTACGATTTGAAAATGGGCGAAGGACAGGAATAGACATTTCACTGAGGTCAGAGATGGGAAATCTATGCATGAAAAGATGTTCAACATCGTTAGCCATTAGGGAAATGCAAATTAAGACCACAAGGAGATAATCACTACACGCCTCCCAGGATGGCTTAATTTATTAAATTTAAAAAGAGTGATAGGGGCGCCTGGGTGGCGCAGTCGGTTAGGCGTCCGACTTCGGCCAGGTCACGATCTCGCGGTCCGTGGGTTCGAGCCCCGCGACAGGCTCTGGACTGATGGCTCGGAGCCTGGAGCCTGTTTCCGATTCTGTGTCTCCCTCTCTCTCTGCCCTTCCCCCGTTCATGCTCTGTCTCTCTCTGTCCCAAAAATAAATAAAAAACGTTGAAAAAAAATTTTTTTTTAAAAAAGAGTGATAATACCAAATGCAGGTACGTATACGGAAAAACTGTAGTTCTCTTGCATTCCTGATGGGAAATGCAAACGGTATAGCCTCTCTGGAAAAGAGTGTGATGGTTTCTGGGGTGCCTGACTGGCTCAGTTGGATGAGCATGTGACTCTTGATCTTGGGGTCCCAAGCTCAAGCCCCATGTTGGGTGTAGAGATTAAACAAACTTAAAAAAAAAAAGTGTGACAGTTTTCTTTCTTTATTTACTTTGAGAGAGAGTGGGGGAGGGACAGAGAGAGAGAGAGAGAGAGGGAGAGAGAATCCCAACCAGGCTTCACACTTCAGCGCAGAGCCAGATGTTCAGCTCAGTCCCACGAACCTCGAGATCATGACCTGAGTTGAAATTGAGTGGGACGCTCAACCAACTGAGCCACCCAGGTGCCCCAGGAATATGACAGTTTCTAATGAAACTAAACATCTTATTTGAACACACCAAGCTGTTCCCCACCTCAGAAGACACCTCCTCGGTGAGGCCTTCCCTCACCATCCTGTCTCAAGTAGGTCCCTCTATCACCTGTCTGCCATTAGATGATTTCTTACCATCTGAAATTGTTTATTGATTAACTTGTTTATTACCTGTCCCCCTTTACCCTTCCAGGTCCCCAAAACTTGAATCAAAGCTCCATGGGGTTGGGAACTTTGTCTAGTCCCTTGCTATTTCGCCAGCACCTGGCACAGTACCTGATTTAGAAAACAAAACAAACAAAAAAAACACACATAGTAAACATTTGGTGAATAAACAAATGAATGAACACTTTCCTTACTGATCTCTCTGGCTTCCGTCTCATCTCCCCTCCACCCTGCAGCCAGGGGGAGTTTTAGAAAATGCAAATCTGGCCAGGTTAGGGGCTCCTGGCTGGCTCAGTGGGAGGAGTGTGAGACTCTTGATCTCGGGGTCGTGAGTTTGAGTCCCAAGTTGGATGTAGAGATTACTAAATAGACAAACAAACTTAAAAAAAAAATCTGGGGGCACCTAGGTGGCTCAGTTGGTTAAGCGTCCAACTCTTGGTTTCCAGCTCAGGTCATGATCTCGTGGTTCATGAGTTCGAGCTCTGCATTGGGCTCTGTGCTGAGCTCCCGTTGGGGTTTTTCTCTCTGTCTCCCTCTCTCTCTCTCTCTCTCTCTCTCTCTCTCTCTCTCTCTCAAAAATGAGTAAACTTAAAAAAAAAAAAAGAGTATTAAAAAAAAATCAGGCCAGGTTAACTCCTGCTTATAAATCCCAAGCAGTTTACTGCCCTCAAATTCCCTCTGTGTGTGGCAGAGTAGCTCGGGAAGGAAATGAAATGGGGACTATAAATAAGGCTCCAGTCAACTGTCAGGCTTGGATTTTATCCTGAGGCCCTGGGAGCCTTTGCAGGGTATTGAGCAGGAGGAGCACATGACTAATACCAAGGAAGTTCTTTCTGTGTAGAGTGTAGGTAAAGAGCAAAAGATAGAAGACAGCTCACAAAGGAGGCTATTGAATTGGTTCTGGTTGGGAAGGGAAGAGCCCCCAAAGAGGAGGAAGTTGATTCTAGAAATACTTAGGATGAAAACGGACTAGCCCTGGTGACTGAGTGCATGAGAGAGAAGTGAAGAGAAAGTTTTCTTTTACTCTTCCTAATTTCCTTTTGTTGTTTTTGTCTTACCAGCAAAAAACGGTTTACTTGGGAATAGCAGACAATTGCAATTCAGGATAAGCAAGGGACAGCAAAAACTATATGCTAGCCCAGCAAATACAGGAGAGGGATGTTATTTTATGGAGAAGAAGAAGTTGGGAGAATCCCAACTGGGCGCCTGGGTGGCTCAGTTGGTTAAGTGTCGGACTCGGATTCCAGCTCAGGTCATGATCTCACGGTTCATGAGAGCCCCGCGTCAGGCCCTGTGCCGACAACTCCGAGCCTGGAGCCCGCTTCAGAATCTGTGACTCTCTCTCTGTCTCTGCCCCTCTCCCGCTCACGCTCTCTGTCTCAAAAAATAAATGTTAAAAAAAAAAAAAGTTGGGAGGGGTTGTATTGAATGAAAATTCGTTGGAGAAGAGCAAGAATTCAGGATGATAATGGTTTCTCTTTGGCTGAGTTGCAGGGATGGTCGATTTCTTGTAGGAGATGTAATGTACATCTTTTCCTGTTGGGGCCTGTGAGGATGATTCTCTCCTGTGGAGGGTTCTTCCCTTGGGTCTGTAATTGACAACGCTTCCTACAATTGAGGTAGAACGGTTATGGTGGAGTGCTCCCCCTTCTGGCCTGGTTTCCCTTCATTAATTTTCACATTTTTATGCAACAGATACTTAATGAGCCCCTACTAGATGCCAGGGAACAAGCCAGTAAAGATTCCTGTTGTTGAAGAGTGAACAGTCTGGGGCAGGAAGTAGTTGAGAGATTAACAAATAAACAAGCGTATTTGGGAATTGGGGCAAACGCTGGGAAAAAAAATAAAACAGGGGTGTGAAATCAAAGGTACCTGGAGGGTCAGGGAAGGCCTCCTTGAGGAAATAACATTTGATCTGAGGCCTGAGGGATAAAAAGGAGCCAGTGAAGTGAAAAGCTGAGGAGCGATCAGGAAGGAAAGCGGCAGGTGCAAAGACTTTGTTTGGAGCGAGGGACAGAGTAGTAGAGGGTTGAGATGGGAAATGGAGGCAGGTGCAGCCTCACTCAGACTTTGGAGGCCATGGTGTGGAGTGTTTATTTTGGTGTGGAGTGTTTATTTTAGGTAGAGGAAACACCACTACAGTGTTCTTTTTTTATATATATGTTTATTTATTTGGGGAGACAGAGAGCGCAGGGGAGGGGCAGAGAGAGAGAGAGGATCCCAAAGCAGGCTCTGCACTGTCAGCGCAGAGTCAGACGCGAGGCTCGAACCCATGAACCGTGAGATCACAGCCTGAGCTGAAATCAAGAGTCAGATGTTTACCCGACTGAGCCGCCCCGTCCCTATGGTGTCCTAAGCAGGAAAGTGCAGGGGAGGCAGCTGGAGAGCTAGTGAGGAGCTAGCGAACACGGAGCCTCCTCACCCTCTCGATTCCCCAATGCCCCACTCTTCCCCCTCCTAGCCACCCCAACCCGACCAAAGGGAAGTGGGGCCCTACCAGCTGGAGGGTCCCCTGGGGTTCGCCTGAAGCAAACAGGAAGCTGCCGCCCAGCGAGACGAGCCTGGGAACTGGCAACTGAGAAAGCAGGTCTCCTGGGTCCCTGGCCCCTTTCCCTGAGTGACTGCAGAGTGAAAGTGCAGACACAGCCACGTATACAGAGAGACAGATAGCTGGAGGAAGAGGAAAGGAGGGGAGAGACGGGGTGGGAGTGGGGGCAGAAGAACAGATTTATTAAGAGTTAGGATTCCCGAGTTCTAGGGCTCCCTGTGTGATCTCAGGCAACACCCTGCCCTTTGGGGGCCTCAATTTCCCCATTTCTAAATGGGTTCCTTCCATAGCTGAAGCAGGCAGGGGCTTCCCAAGTTCTTCCCCAGGAAGCAAAGGGGCACTGATCACCAGTCATCTCTCAGGACCGCTGTGCGGGAGCTGCAGTAGCAACCTGGCACCCGCCCTTGGCCGCTGGCTGATGCTGACTCTCACTAACTGAGGGCCTACTATGCGCCAGGCGAAAAATGCGGCACGCATGCTGTCCTGTTGCCTCTTCACAAACAAGATTTTCATCGTGCTATCACTGTCCCCAGTTTACGGAGAAAGAAACTAAGGCTTAGATGAATGAAGGAACTTAGCCAAGTGGGAGACGGGGAGGATTCAAAGTCAAGTCTGCCAGATCCCAAAGTACGCGTGACGGGCCAGCTGTACAGAGTGGGAAGGAGGCCCAAGGCGTGTCGGCTGAATGAATGAATGGGGTATGTGTGTGAAGGGAAATGATTTAGAGCCTGAGGTTGAAGGAGGGAGGGGGAGAAGGAGGGAGCCCCTAAAACTGGAGCCGCTTAATTCAACAAATATTTATTGGGTGCCGGCGATGTGCCAAGACTGTCCCAGGGCACTGCGCATTCAGTGGTGAGCAGGACCAAGTTTCTGCCTTGAGGGCTTATACTCTAGTGGGAGGAACAGAAAGGGATACACAAATAAGCTCATTTCACATGGTGCGAGGTGTCGGGATGAAAATAAAAGTGTGTCAGGGTAGAGACAGGTTTTGTGGGTCCGGAGGGGTGCCAAGGGAAGGGGACTGGAGGCGTGACCACCCCTTCCTCCCCGGGGGGCGGGGGGGGGGGAACTGCCTGCCCGCCTGCCCGCCCCCACAGACACTCATGGTTCAGTGCCCCCCAGGCCCCCACCTGCCCCCAGCATCCACCGCGCGGCCAAGCTGGGTGCCCCGGGGAGTCTGGCCGCCATGCCACCTCCTCTTCTCCTCTTCTTCCTCCTCTTCCTGACCCCTGAGGGAGTCAGGCCCCAGAAAACACTGCTGGTGGAGGCTAAAGGTACGTCCAAAGGGTACAGATGGAAGGAGTTGGGGCTGGAAACTTGGGCCTGCCAGGGTGCCCTTGACCAAGTAACTATCCTCTCTGGGCCTTCATTTTATTATCTGTAAAACTCAGAGAGGGGTCGGAAGGACTCTGAGCTCATCCACTTCCAGCTTGTGGGGTCGCTGGGTTATCACCCAGTGTGAGGAATGAAGGGGGCTAAGAGTTCCTCTCTCTCTCTCTCTCTCTCTCCTCAGAGGGAGGCAAAGCTGAGCTGCCATGCCTCAAAGGTCCCTCAGATGGTCCCCCTGAGCAGCAGGCCTGGTTTCAGGGGGCTCAGTCAGAGCTGGACCCAGGTTCACAAGGCCTGGGCATCCAGAAGGGGCCCCTGGGCCTCCAGCTCCTCATCTTCAACGTCTCTGACCAGATGGGGGGCTTCTACGTGTGCCAGCTGGGGCCCCCTTCTGAGCAGGCCTGGCAGTCTGGCTGGACAGTCAGCGTGGAGGGCAGCGGTGAGGTCTGGGCTAGGGCAGGGAGGGGTGGATGAGAAGAGGGAGGCCCCACGGATGGAGGATGGTCCGGCAGTGAAGACAGATTTGCAGGGAGGGGTCGGAGGGTCTGCGGGACAGGCACGCAGCTAGTTTTAGGTGGCTCCTAAAAACTCCTGTGGCTTCGTGACTTCCACCCTGAGCTGTTCCAGATGTCTTTCACTCTTGTCTGTCTCTGAATTCCATTTCTCTCTCTGGCTCTCTCTGGGTCTTTGTCCCTCTCTGTCTCTCTTCCTCTCCTGGATGTGTCTGTATCTGGTTCTGGGTCTTTTCCCAGGGGAGCTGTTCCGCTGGAATGCTTCATACCTAAATGACCCAGGCTGTGGCCTGGGGAACAGGTCCTCAGAGGGCCCCAAGCCCTCTTCTGGTTACCCCACAAGCTCCCAGCTGTACGTGTGGGCCAAAGGCCACCCTGAGATCTGGGAGACAGACCCTGAATGTGCCTCGCCCAGGGGCAGTCTGAACCAGAGCCTCAACCAAGGTAAGGTGCTGGGGAGATGCCAGGAAGCGGGGGTGCCAGGGAGGCGGGATGGCGATTGGGAACCGGAGGGTGTGCAGGGAGGAGACCCCAAGGATTACACTTTCCTAGCCTTGGCTCTCCCTGCCCCAGACCTCACCGTGGCCCCTGGCTCCACATTCTGGCTGCCCTGTGAGGTGCCCCCTGCCTCCGTGGCCAGAGGCCCCATCTCCTGGACCCTCGTGCGCCCCAAGAAGCATAACATCTCATTGCTGCACTTAAACCTGAGGGAGGATGCCCCGGTCAGAGAGATGTGGGTCCTAGACACCCTCAGGGGAGGGGCTGTTCTGTTGCTGCCCCAGGCCACCGCTCGAGACGCTGGCACCTATCATTGTTACCATGGCAACATGACCATCGAGATGCAGCTGAAGGTCACTGCCCAGTCAGGTAGAGTTTCTCCCAATTGTGGGGCACCCGTGTGGGGCTACTGGGAAGAACTGGAAGCCAGTCGACCTTGGCGCCCCAACCTGAGAGCTAGTGCCAGACTCATCCCAAACCCCAGCTTCCATACTGAACACTGATTCCATCTCCCGTCCTCCCTTGTTTCCAAGTCACGACTTTTCTGGGTCGTCTCTTCCTACTGGTTGCTCCTTCCCACAAGCTTTGACAGGGTCCTCCTTCCTCCCCAATCCTCACCGTTGGAGCTCTGAGGCCTCTTCTTACACCGTCAGCACCCTCTCGTCCTGGTCTACCCATTCTTCCTGTTTGCCCTCCTCTCCTCCCATGGGTCCTTAGGCCACCGTGCCTTAGTGACTCGATTCCGGGTTCCATACACCTCACACCCAGCCATTTCCTGGAACTGCCATTCGATGTTCCATAGACACTGCAGGCTCAAAAGACACAAAGCCAAACCCCACATCTTCCTGGAGTGTAGTCTTTTGGGTGTCCCTGTGTAAGTGAAGGGCACTACCACCTGCCCACAGGCCAAAGCCAGGAACCTGGGTATCTTTCCTTTTCCTCACCCATCCATCAACCCAGTCACAAGTGCTCTGCCCATTCTGTCCCCCTTAATACAATCCTCCTGTGGTACCCCAACCACAGTTCTCAAACTCAGCCTCAACTTTCACTCCCATCACACTGTGGCTTCCCACCTCTGACCCTGTGAACTTGACTCTGTCCTTCACTTTGAAAATGACTGTCCTTAACATGCTCCCCTTAATCCTAACATAGAGTCTAACTATAGTCATGGTTTGTTCAATAGATACTGCCCCAGGCCCCATGTCAGGCTCTGGGGCACAGTCTGTGACCTCAGAGGGAGGGAGAAGAGCTCTCCTTGTAGCTTGTGATTTTGAGGACCTGTGTCTTGCTCATGTTCCCAAGATTTACGGTCCTTTGAGGTCCCGAGGCTGGGAGGCAGGATGCCAGCCTGGGGCCCTCATCTCATACCTGCTTCTCCCTATCAGTAAGACACTGGCTGCTGGAGGCTGGTGGCTGGAAAGTCCCCGTTGTGCCATTACTTTATCTGATCATCTGCCTGGGTTCCCTGGTGAGCTTTGTTCATCTTCGAAGAGGTGAGTCATGTCCCCCAGCCCATCTGCCTAACCCACCCCATCTTCCTCAGGACAGCCAACACTGGCCAGTCTGACAACCAACCATCTTTCTCCCCTCGCATACCTTCCCCACAGGCCTCCAGTCCTGTCCCCAACTCCTCTAACCGCCCTCCAAAGTTACCGGGCCCCTTGGATTTTGAAGTCCCATCCCCTCCATGGACCCAAGTGGCCTCCCCGGTGCCCCGCCAAACTTCACCCTGCCTCCTCTGATCACTCCTCTTAACTCCCACCAGCCCTGATCCTCAGGAAGAAAAGAAAGCGAATGACCGATCCCACCAGAAGGTAACGATGCGAGCGCACCCGCAGTCTCCCATTCCTGCACTTTTGCTTTATGCTTTGCACTTACTGTTTCCTCTGCTCAGCATGTCTTTCCCCCTTCTCTACCGCTGAAATACTGCCCAAGCTTCAAAGCCCAGCTCCAAAGCTACCTCCTCTGTGAAGACCTCCTTGGAGTGATCCCAAACCCCTCAATAGGCTGTGCCAGAACACAGGAGCTAAACACAAGTGGCTACATCTTATCTTCCAAGGGCCTGGCCTCACTGTGCAACTCCTCTTCCTTCGCCAGGTTCTTCAAAGTGACGCCTTCCCCGGGAAGCGGGTCCCAGAATCAGTACGGGAACGTGCTCTCCCTTCCCACGCCCACCTCTGGGACGGGTAGGAGGCACCGCCCACTCTCTGACTCCAAGCTAGAACCCCACCCATTTTCCCCGGTCACTCCAATCCCCTGAGGGCCCGGCCTTCCCGAGCTCCGAGCGCCGCCTTCAGGAAAAAGCCCGCCCCCGGGCGCGGGGTCCCGCCCAGATCGGAGCCCCGCCCCTAGCGCCGTGGCGGTACCCCAGGGCTAATAGCCCCGCCCCCAGGACGCGGGCCCCGAGGTCCAGTTCCGAGAGCCGCACCTCCCGGGAGACGTAGGCCACGCCCCCAGCTGGCACAGCCTCCAGTGCCCCGCCGAGCCCGCAGCTTCCTCTCCTTTGCCCAGTCTCGCAGACCCTTAGCCTTGACCGCCCCCATCTCTTTTCTGCCGCCCCGTTACAACGTTCCTCCCGCCAGGACGCGCCCTAAGGTGGGCTGCAGGCCTGGGGGCCGCCGTCCAGTCGTACGGAAACCCGCGCAACGACGTACAGGAGGTCGGAGCCGCGGGGCCCCGGAGCCCGCCACCAGCAGGTGATTGCGGGGCTGGGCAGGGGTCCCCACGTGGAGCGTGTGGGAGCGGTCTGTGTCAGGAAGAGTGGACTGGGGCCTGGGGGGGGGGCGGGGGCTGTGACTCGGTTCCCACTTGTGTCCCCAAACCCCAGGCCCAGAAGAAGAGGAAGGGGAAGCCTATGAGGAGCCGGACAGTGAGGAGGGCTCCGAGTTCTACGAGAATGACTCCAACCTCGGGCAGGACCAACTCTCCCAGGGTAAGACTGCGCTCCCCGCGGCTGCCTCACCTCCTCAGCGGCGGGCTCTGGGCCCTCGCCGGACCCCCTTCCTTCTCCACCAGATGGCAGCGGCTATGAGAACCCTGAGGACGACGCCTTGGGTCCCGGGGATGAAGACTCCTTCTCCAGCGGTCAGTTGGGGTCCTTGCGGGGCCTCAGCGACTTGGGAGGACCCAGAGAGCTGTGGCGCCCCTACAGGGCAGGAGTGGTCTCTGGAGTTCTCTTTTTTTCCTGCAGCAGCCGAGTCTTATGAGAATGAGGATGAAGAGCTGGCTGAGCCAGTCGCCAGGACAGCAGGTATGTGTGAGGATGGTCAGGGTAATGTGGGTGTGGGTGTGTGTGTGGGGGGTGACCTGGAGGCCAGCAGGAATAACTTCCTTCTTCCTTCTCTAGACTTCCTGAGCCCCCATGGGTCTGCCTGGGATCCCAGCAGGGAGGCAACCTCTCTTGGTGAGAAATGGCTAGGGACCCTCCTGCCTTGCCCAGATTGGATTGACTTGGCCTCAGCGCTGACTCCATACTCAACCTTGACCTTGACTCCGACCCCGGGCCTAATCCTGGTCTTAGATGGACTCCTAACCTTAACCTCCACCCCAATCCTGATCCCAGTATTTACCCCATCCCCAACTGTGAACATCAGCTCTGATCCCAATCCGATTCCAGCCTGCATTTTGACCTCCACCTCACTGCAGCCCCAGCGCAAACGGCAGCTTTGACCCCAGTTGTCTCTACAACCTCCTCGTGACTGTGACTCTGACTTTGACTTCTTCCGGTTGGGTTCTTGACATGGATTATAATCTAATCCATACCTGACCGTAATCACTCCTTCCTAGTACCCACGGATCAAGCCTTCCACCTTCCTCTGCCTCTCAGATTCCCTCTGTATGTCAGGCCGCACTTCCCTTCCCCAAGCCCCCAGCATGGCGCTAGGCCTCCCAACTCTCCTGCCCACGCAGGGTCCCAGTCCTACGAGGATATGAGAGGGATCCTGTATGCAGCCCCCCAGCTCCGCTCCCTTCGGGCCCAGCCGGGTCCTAATCATGAGGAAGGTGGGTGCTTCTCCTGCTGTCCCTGCTGTCCTCTGAGACTTACCCCCTCCCAGTCTACTCTGTCTCCACCTGTACCTTACTCCTCCCGGTCCTAATCAGATGCAGACTCTTATGAGAACATGGACAATCCCAATGGGCCAGAACCAGCATGGGGAGGAGGGGGCCGCATGGGCACCTGGAACACTAGGTGATTCCTTCCAGGTGAGCTGGGAAATGCCCTCTAAGGAAGGGGGAGAAAGCGGGGGAGGAGTAGGGGTGGATGTGGTTCTCGGGGAGGGAGAGGGGAAAGGTTTCCCGAGGCCTGGGGTTCAGGGGAAGGGCTCCTGGAACCTCCTCGTCACCATCTCTTCTACATAGCCTGGGCCTCCTTAGGCCCCCGAGATCCATACTGGATTCTGAAATCTGGGACCCCAAGCAGACAGTGTCGACTTCTGGAGCAGCGTTGACTCGGATGTGTATATCTGTGTGTGTGAGCGCACGTGTGTGTGTGTGTGTGTGTGTGTGTGTGTGTGTGTGTGTACCAATGAAACTTTGGCTCCCTTTACTTACTCCAAATAAATTCAGTGACTTCTTCTAATCCTATGACGTAAATGCCCTTGTATGGGAGGGGGAGGGAAGGTGACGATGTGTGTACTCCCCTCTCGAATCCAGCAGAGGATGGAGAGCTGCATCCTGGGTACGAAGGGGCCTTTACCCTCCTGTGATTTGGCCTGCATCTGTTTAGCCACCATTCATTCAGCAGCTGGGGGTGCCCAGTGAAGAGAAAACCATCCAGGAGTTGGCAGTCATCGCTGACATGTACTGAGCATCTCCTGGGGGGCCCGGGTGGCTCAGTTGGTTAAGCGGCAACTTCGGCTCAGGTTGTGATCTCATGGTTCCTGAGTTCGAGCCCCGCACTGGGCTCTGAGCTGACAGTTGGAGCCTACTTCAGATCCTGGCTCCCTCTCTCTCTGACCCTCCCCTGACCACACGCACGCTCTCTCTCTCAAAAATAAATAAACATAAAAAAAATTTACTGAGCATCTCCTACGTTCCAACACCAGTTAACTATTTAATCTTTAAAAGTATTTTTTTTGGGGTGCCTGGGTGGCGCAGTCGGTTGAGCGTCCGACTTCAGCCAGGTCACGATCTCGCGGTCCGTGAGTTCGAGCCCCGCGTCAGGCTCTGGGCTGATGGCTCGGAGCCTGGAGCCTGTTTCCGATTCTGTGTCTCCCTCTCTCTCTGCCCCTCCCCCGTTCATGCTCTGTCTCTCTCTCTGTCCCAAAAATAAATAAAAAGCGTTGAAAAAAAAAATTAAAAAAAAGTATTTTTTTTAACGTTTATTTATTTTTGAGAGAGCGTGTGCACCTGTGCGCACACACACGGACACACAAGTGGGGGAGGGACAGAGAGGGAGACAGAGGAGCCCCGTGCCAGACTGGAGACCCAGTCCCTCTCCTGCTCCAGAAGGTTCAATGTGCTATAGAAGACTGACTAGAGTTTTCAGTCCTTACACACTTTATTGCCAGAATTTCGCTTAATGTACCCATTTTTTTCTTCGCAATGCCCTGTTATTTCGAGACCGTCTTCCTTCTTTATCTCTGAACCTTTACAACTTACTTTCTGTGTGTTAACACTATTATTCTGTGCCATGCATTGTGCTAATAAGTGCTTTACAAATAGCATCTCATTTTATCCTTACAACAATCCTTTGAGGGAGGGACGCTAAAATTATTCTGTTTACACCTGGGAAGCCTGAGTCATGGAGAAATTAAATACTTCCTGCTAACTGACCTTAGGTAACTTACTTAAGTCCAGGGACCCTCAGTTTCCCCGACTGTCTAATAGCATTAGGGAGGGGGCATGGTGTGGTTACCATTATCTGTATACTGGGTTGAATTTCCCCGTGGTGATGTCAAGGTCTCTTTGACTTCTTCATGTTTCTCCTGAGCTTCCTGGGCCCCACTGCCTGGGGGCCAGCAGTGACTTTTTCCCTCCGCTGTCTGTTGGGTGACTTGCTTCCATTCTGCATCCCAGGGCCCGTGGGTGGATTTTTTTTCTGTCTTCTGTGCCCAGCCCTTTCTCAGCTCCTGGTTTTGGGCAAGACACTCAGTTTCCTTTCTCTGCTGTCCCTGGGGCCTCAGCTTGACCTCTGTCCCCATGTGGGTATGAAAACCCCAATCCTAGGGATCTCGGTGTCCCCGTGGAGTGCTAGACTTCAGCCACCTCTCAGCATTGTGGCTTTGATTTCCTTCTTTATTTCTAGCACCAGGAAGATTGTGTTGCTATTGAGCTCAGATATCTATTTTAAAAAGAAGAAGAAGGCGTGCCTTGGTGGTTCAGTCACTTGAGCATCTGACTTTGGCTCAGGTCATGATCTCATGGTTCATTAGTTCGAGCCCCAAGTCAGGCTCTGTGCTGACAGCTCAGAGCCTGGAGCCTGCTTCAGATTCTGTGTCTCACCCTCTCTCTCTGACCCACCCAGCTCACACTCTTTCTCAAAAATAAACATCTAAAACAATTTTTTTAGGGGCGCCTGGGTGGTTCAGTTGGTTAAGTGGCCAACTTCAGCTCAGGTCATGATTTCGCAGTTCGTGAGTTTGAGCCCCACGTTAGGCTCTGTGCTGATAGCTCAGAACCTGGAGCCAGCTTCAGATTCTGTGTCTCCCTCTCTCTGCCCCTCCCCTGCTTGTGCTTTGTCCCTCTCTGTCTCTTAAAAAATGAATAAACATTAAATTTTTTAATAAATAATTTTTTTTAATTAAAAAAAAAAAGAAGAGGGGTGCCTGGCTGGCTTAGTCAGTAGAGGACGCAGCTCTTGATTACGGAGTTGTAAGTTTGAGCCCCATGTCAGATGTAGAGATTACTTAAAAATAAAATATTTAGGGGTGCCTGCGTGGCTCAGTCGGGTGAGTGTCCGACATCAGCTCAGGTCATGATCTCATGGTTGGTGAGTTCGAGCCCCACACTGGGCTTTGCGCTGATAGCGCAGAGCCTGCTTTGGATTCTCTGTCTCCGTCTCTCTCTGCCCCTTCCCTGCTCATGCTTTCTCAAAAATAAACATTAAAAAAATTTAAAAAATCTTCAAAATAAAAGCAAACTTCCTATATCTTGCATAGTATATGTTTGGAGTGTGGGAGGTGGGATATGTACCTCCAGCATTACCTGGGGTTTCCATTCTGGAATGGAGTTTCTGTGGCAAAGAAAAAAAAAATGCAAGAATAAGAAATCCAGATCTAGCTCAGCATTCAAACACCCACCTTACCCTTCAGTCAAAGGAAGCTCTCCAAATCGCCATAATCCCCACCCTTCCCTATTACCTTTCATCCACCCGCTTCAGTCCATTGAACTTTCCTGCCTGTGCCTGAAGCATTCGAGCACGTGACTCCGGGTAAAAACATCCTGCCTTCTTGAGGGCAAATCCATGCCGGGGTCTTCTCTGTGCCCCTGGTGCCTAGCCGGGAGACGGCAAAGATCAGGAGCTCCAGAAATACGTGGGGAAGGAGGAGTGAAGGGACAACGCAGGAAGCCCTGAGATTCAGAGCGCACAGGCTGGAGCCGCTCCTGGGAAGTGCGGACAGAAGTTGGGAAACAGGGGAGTGCCACTTTAGACCATCTGGTCTTTTTTCTTTTTTTTTTAACTTTTTAAATGTGTATTTTATTTATTTTGAGAGAGAGAGAGAGAGAGAAAGAGTGAGCGCAAGCAAGGGAGGGCCAGAGAGAGAGGGAGAGAGAGTGAATCCCAAGCAGTCTCCGTGCTCAGTGCAGAGCCCGACGCGGGGCTTGAACTCATGAACCTTGAGATCGTGACCTGAGCTGAAATCAATTTCAGATGCTTAACCGGCTTAGCCACCCAGGCACCCCCGGACTATCTGTTTTTGTTTTAAGTTCATCCATTTATTTTAGAGAGAGAGAAATAGAGCAGGGGAGGGGCAGAGAGGGAGCGAGACAGAGAATCCCAAGCAGGCTCTACGCTGTCAGCACAGAGCCTGACGGGAGGCTGGAACTCAGGAACCGTGAGATCATGACCTGAGCCCAAACCAAGAATGGGACACCCAACAGACTGAGCCACCCAGGCGGCCCCCCTCCTCTTTTTTTAAAGTGTCAGACTATCTGGGTTTGCACCCTAGCTCACCCCTCTCTAGCTGTGTGACGCAAGCTCTGTGCTGTGGTTCGGAGGTCTGTAAAATAGGGGTGATTTTACCTACCTTAATGTGTCTTAGATGTAAAGCTCATGACGGCGATATAGCAAGCACGCTGAATATTAGTTTATTATGATTCGGCATTTATTAGGGGCCTACCGTGTGCCCGGAGCCAGAGGGCACCAAGATCGTTTGCACGGGGGCTTCCTCCGGTGTAGGGCCTTGCCCAGGAGGAGGTCACACTCCAAAGCTTCTCCACATCCACAGGACCCAATTTTTTGGCAGGGGCGGGACCACTTTTAGCTCTTGAACAAGGTTTGAGAAGAAGGAGGCTTGAGGGAAGTTCCAGGTCCTCAGGGCTACCCTCTGCCTCCCTAGTTTGCAGTGGCTCTCGAGGTGGGGCTCGAGGCTGGCCGAAGGGTTTCTGGTGCAATCTCTGTGCCCTCAGCCTGGCTACCAAGAATGGCTGAAGATCTCCTGGGACTGCGAGGTCCTTGGAGTCCCGGCTACTGGGTCCGAGGTGCCTTTGTCCCCTGGTAGACAGCACCACCTGCTGGGTGTGTGTTTGTGTCTGTACTGTGTGTGAGGTGTGGCGCGGGTGAGGCGTCAGGGGCCATACGGTTGGAGGTGATGTGGGAGGTGTGAAGTGTCGCATGATCCAGGAGTTGCCAGTAAGGTAGATGTGTGGCGCATATGTAGCTTCCGAGGCGCACGATGCTGTCGGTGGGTGTGTTGGTGTGAAAAAAACAAAACTCTTCTTCCAACGCAGAAACCCCCCACCCAGGTGATAGAGACAGAAAACAGACTTTATTACTGGAAGCATTAAACCAGAATGGTATGTACATTACAGGTGTTAACCTTAAGAATAAAACCGTTGGGGCGCCCGGGGGGCTCCGTCGGGTGAGCGCCCGACTTCGGCTCAGGTCATGATCTCACAGCTCGTGAGTTCGAGCCCCGCGTCAGGCTCTGTGCCGACAGCTCGGAGCCTGGAGCCTGCTTTGGATTCTGTGCCTCCGTCTCTCTCTGCCCCAACCCACTCGCATTCTGTCTCTGTCTCTCTCAAAAATAAACATTAAAAAAAAAATTTTTTTTTTAAAGAATAAAACTGTTAAGGGCGCTCATCTGACTCTTGATTTTGGCGATGGTCATGATCTCAGGGTCATGGGAGCAAGCCCTGTGTTGGGCTATACACTGAATGTGGAACCTGCTTGTGATTTTCTCTCCCCCACTTCCTCTGTCTCTCACCCCTCCCTCGTGCTCATTCTCTCTCTCGGTCTGAAAAAATAAATTAAAAATGAGAGTAACAGTGTCAGTTATTTTTTCCCAGCAGAAATAGGTTTATTCAGGAATAGCAGAGAAATACTACTTAAGACTTGTAAGCTCTGACAAAATTATACGTAAGGCTGGAGAGGAACCGCTGCTTTATAGAGGAAAAGAGGGGGCCTTGGGAGAATGGCTGTTATAAACAGAGTTCACTGGACTGAACTGGGGGTTCCAAGCATAGGGGCTTCTCATTGGCTGAGTTGTGCCAGTCTCACATTGACCGGGGCTCCTGCTGGGTGAGGAGAAAATCTCCTGCTGGGTAGGCTCTTGCCTCTTGCAAATACAACTTAAGTCTCTTGTTGGTTCTGGAAAAGGCTGTAAGGAGTGGTAGGATATGAGAGCTCCCCCCCTCTGGCTTCCCAACTTCATTTTTTTTTTTTTTTTTGTAAGCTCTGATGAGGGATAAAACAGAAAATGTTCAACTTTAGCCCGGAAGGCTGATCCAAAGCCTACATAATTCTGATGAGGCTCAAATACGTGCTGGCTGCTATATTCTTTTTTTTTTTTTTTTTTTTTAGTTTATTTATTTTGAGAGAGAGCGTGAGTGAGCACACACGTGACCTGGGAAGGGGCAGAGAGAGAGAGAGAGAGAGAGGGAGAGAGAGAGAGAGAGGGAGAGAGAGAATCCTAAGCAGGCTCCACACTGTCAGCGAGTAGCCCCATGCTGAGCTCGAACTCATGAACCGTTAGATTATGACCTGAGCCGAAATCAAGACTTAGAAGGTTAACTGACTGAGCCACCCAGGTGTCCCATGGCTGCTACATTCTTTTTCTTTTTAAAAAAAATTTTATTTATTTATTTATTTATTTTATTTTTTATTTTTTATTTTTTTATTTTTTGGGGGGACAGAGAGAGACAGAGCATGAACGGGGGAGGGGCAGAGAGAGAGGGAGACACAGAATCGGAAACAGGCTCCAGGCTCCGAGCCATCAGCCCAGAGCCTGACGCGGGGCTCGAACTCACGGACCGCGAGATCGTGACCTGGCTGAAGTCGGACGCTTAACCGACTGCGCCACCCAGGCGCCCCCCAAGAATTTTTTTTTTAACGTTTATTTTTGAGACAGAGAGAGACAGAGCATGAATGGGGGAGGGTCAGAGAGAGGGAGACACAGAATCTGAAACAGACTCCAGGCTCTGAGCTGTCAGCACAGAGCCCGACGCAGGGCTTGAACTCATCGAGTGTGAGATCATGACCTGAGCCGAAGTCGGCCGCTCAACCAACTGAGCCACCCAGGCGCCTGGCTGCTACATTCTTAAAGGGTCTCATGACTGCCTGTACAACCTACCCATAGTTAACATCGAACTGAATGATAAGAGAAATCTTGAGAGGTTTATGAGTAGAAATTAAAAGAAAACATTTATGATCTAATACTTGGATGTCCCCTCCCTCTTGAGCATTAAGCATATAACCACCAGCTTCACACAGCAAAAGTGCAGCTCTTCCTGCCCACGGGTCTTGTCCCCTGCTATAATAAAGCACCTCTTTGCACCCAGAATATCTCAAGAATTCTTTTCTTGACCTGTAGGCTGGTGGCCCCACATGAAGTTCTACGACCAACCGTGGGGCTTGAACTCAGGACGTGGAGACGGAGAGTCACGTGCTCTACCCGCTAAGCTGGCCAGATGTCCCCCAACTTCATTTTGAATAAGGTGTTTTTGTTGTTGTTGTTTTCCTTCAGTTTCACACAAGCAATTCTACAGGTAGCCAAGCAGGTACAACCCCTTATCCTGTTTTCAAGGTAAAAATTTCAAAATCCACCGTCTTTAGTCCTGTCTAGTTCATCCTAACTTTATTATGGTTTATTGGCTTATATCCAGGGGAGAAACAAGCTTCTCGCCTATTACTGACCTGAGGTAGTTTAGTATATCATAGCAAGGCCCCCACCAAAGTGAGGCTGTTAATCCCTCTCCCAGGAACTGGGAGATCTCGATCTATCATCTATCGCTAGGGGAGGTTTGCATTTCAAAAAGATGGCTTTCAGCTCCCGGGAGTCCTGAGTTTTGAGAATTGCAAGAGGCTTATTTAACCACAATAGAGATGTACAATCATTTTACAAGGACGAAGAAAGAAATTCTGAAACAAACGTGGGAGAGAGGAAAGTCACACCCCTTCTTTTCAACAGGGAGAATCAAGCCTCTCATTTTTCACTTGGATTTGTCCCACCAGGTGTTGTTTTCGAGGCGTGTTGTGCTTAGGTGTGTGCTGCGGACGGGTGTTGCGCGAGGGCGTGTGTTGTGTTAACATTGCGCGTGAAGCCCGTCTGTGGGGGCCGTCGGGTGTGAGGGAGGGTATGTGTGATACGTGTGATGTGGGAGGTGGTTCAGAGTTGAGTGGCGTTGAAGTGCTGGGCCGGGGTGTGTACCGGGTGGGTTCTGCACGGAGCAGGGGCGCGTGTGTCGGGGTGGCGATGAGTGGAATTAGCCCACAACGTAGTTGCGGGAAACGATAACGGCGATAATGGAGAGGACTAAAGCTTGGTTCCGCGGTTTCTAAAAATTCGGAGGCCGTCTCCCTTCACTTTGTAGTCGGAGGGCTTGAGGACTACAATTCCCAGGATGCCCCGCTCGCTCACCAACCAGGAACACGCGTCGATTTAATGGGCGGGCCTGGAGTGGGCTGGTCAGGAAGAGAGGCAGACGACCAATGGGCGAGCCGGAACGAATCGAAAGCCACGCTGATTGCGCCGAGGCTGATTGGAATCTTTGGCGCCTTGGTTTCAGTGGTGGATGCATGATGGGCGGATGTAGCGACCAATGAGAAGGCGGGGAGGAGGAGCCAGGGGGTGTGGGCAGGGAGAGGTGTTAACTAGCAGGCGGTTTACCCAATGAGGAGCGCAGGTCGCTGAAGGGGGCCGGGCGAGGCGTCTAGAGGCGGTGGACTGTGGTCGGCTGGTGTGTGCCATGGCGGAGCCGGTGAGGAAACGGGGCCGCCGATCCCGGGGCGGCGGTGTCGGCCGAGGGGCTCGCGGGTCCCGGGGCGGCCGGGGCCGGCGTCCTTGCGTCCCTCGGTCTCCAGGCCGGCCCACTCTGGACTCGGTGTTTGTGGACTTGGTCAGCGACAGCGATGAAGATATCCTGGAGGTCGCAACAACGCGCAGCGCTGCGGACTCGGTCGAAGTCCCTCACCCGGAGCCCCCAGTGCCGGCTGCCCCCCGGGACGACAGCGACAGTGACAGCGAAGGGGCGGACGCCCCGCCCGCCGGAGCCCCGCGGGCCCCGGTCAGGCGGCGGCGGCGGCTGCTGCTGGATCCGGGGGAGGCACCGGTTGTTCCGGTGTACTCCGGGAAGGTGCAGCGCGGTCCCCGGGAGGGCTAACGCAGAAGGGCTGGGTCTAGGGACTGCTCAGATTAGGCTTCTGGGATTGGTCTTGGGGGACTAAACGGACGCGGGAGTTGGGGCCTTGGAAGCAGAGAGATGCAGGGTTCCTGAGGTTTCTGCAGTTTGGAGAGGTGAAGAGGTTTGGAGTGTGTTAGGAGTTTGGGATTCCCGGGAGCTGGAGTGTCAGAAGCAGAGAGAGGCTAAGGGGCCGGGATCCCTTATGCTTCTGAGAGGGGCTGGCAGGACCTGGGGCTGGGATTTGGGGCATGTTGGGTTTTGAGGTTGGGGCCCATTGCTAAGGATCCAGGAAGCTGGGGTCATGGAAGTTCAGAGAAGACTGGGGACTCCAGGAAGCTGGGTCCCCTGGTGGGAGGGTGAGCTAGGAAGCTGGGATTCCCCAGGATTCCAAGGTAGCAGGATGGCTAGCAACCTAGTAAGAGCGTAAAAGAAAAACTAATGCCTTAGGGAAAGGGCTTGTAGCGGTAAGGGTACTCTAATTTGGATCTTGTGGAAGCTGGGCTCCTAACTCGCCCAGAGAGGACTTGGACTTGAGAGCTGGAGGACGGGATGAGTCATCCTGTTTCCCTTTCAGTAGAGGGAGGACTTGGGGCTGATTCACTTTTGTCTTTACAGGTGAAAAGCAGCCTTCATCTCATCCCAGATCACCTGTCCCTCCTGAAACTCTGCCCTCCAGAAGCTGAGGAAGGTAGGGGCAGACTTCCAGAGAGGAGCCCAGTGCTGGCCTCTCTGAGAAAGCTTCCTGGAGTTTACATCTCTGCGGTTTATTTATTTATTTTTTTAATGTTTATTTATTTTTAAGAGGGAGAGAGAGCGTGAGCAGGGGAAGGGCAGAGGGAGAGGGAGAGGGAGACACAGACTCCGAAGCAGGCTCCAGGCTCCGAGCTGTCAGCACAGAGCCCGATGCGGGGCTCAAACTCACAGAACGTGAGATCATGACCTGAGCCAAAGTCGGATGCTTAACTGACTGAGCCACCCACGGACGCCAGAAATTCCCAGGCGCTCCTGCAGTTCATATTTTTCCTGAGGCTCAAGGGAAAGGCATGACTCCTTCAACCTAGCCAGACAAAAGCTTCTGTCCTGAAATGAGATGAGTGTTAACCAGGAGGCACAGAAAGGGCTGTCAAACTGCCCTTCCCCCAACCTGATAGGCACAAGAGTGTGCTAATCTCCAGATTTCTAGGCCATCTCCAGAGATTCTGATTCTGTATTCCTGGGGGCAGGGGAGGAGGAGGGGTTGAGAATCTGTAACATCGTGGTACATCTGCAACAAGTTCCTTGGGAACACTCTGGAGCCAGCATGGTGTTCTTTGAATCTTATCAGAACTGGTCCTCCCTCAGCGATGTGATGTTTTGCGAACCACCCAAAGGCAGTGAATAGGAGTCAAGTTTAATGAGGAAGGGATCCAGTGGGCAAATGCAGACCTTGGGCCAAGCCTTCTGTACCGGCAGCAAGTATGGTAGGGTGATCAACAGCTGATTTAGGAACCAGCTGGCCTGGGTTTGAATCTCAGCTCTACCTTTTCGTAGCTGTGCGACCTTGTTTCGGCATCAGAAAACTAGGGGTAATAGTGGTCCTACGCCAGAGGATTTGGGTGAGAATTAATTAGAGAGTATACATAAGGAGCCCTCTCTTGGGCTACATGTATGGTTAGGACAGTACCTGGAACGTAGTCGTGCAAAGGTACCTCTGTCCTTGCTGCTTCAAATGTAGGCCCAGGTGCGCCAGGCGTCTCCCGGGAGCTTGGCAGAAATGCAGAATCTCATGTGTCTACCGGCTGCCACATTTATCGAGGACAGAGTTGCTCAGCCTTGACCTTACTGACATTTGCACTGAGTAATTCTTTGTGGGGACCTGTCCTGTGCATTGTAGGATGTGTAGCAGCATTGTGACCTCTACCCACCAGGGGCCAGCGTCACACACTCCGACTCCCTCCGCCTCCTCATCATGACAACAAAAATTGTCTTGAGACATTGCCACATATCCCTTGGGAGGCAAAATTGCCTCTGGTCGAGAACCACCGATCTAGGATGCATTATCATTGCTTTGTTTTTGCAGTGTTTATTTATATGGTTAATGATGATCTTTGGTTAATGGCAAACAAATGAAAAAAGAGCTTCTGTGTTCTAGAATAAACCTCTAGTTTCCTGTCATAAGGAGTTGTAGTTAAAATGAGTGATTAAAAAAAGATACTAAGTATTACAGAAATATGACAAAATGTGGTAATCATGCTCACATGGAAGAAATTTGAGAAACATGGGCTCAGAGGGCCTATACTGCTCCGTACCTCGCTCCCTCCCTGCGCCATGCCGCCTCCTGCCCCTACCTACGTGGTCTGTCTATGCCCATCCAATCCAGTACAGGAAGAAAATAAGAGGAACAATTAAAAAAAAAAAAAATCATCCTTTGCCAACATCTGGTTTGAAGTTTGTCCTGTCACATACATGGTAGTATGTGCATGTGTCACAAGGAACACGTGTGTATTAAGTAAATAACATATTTCCTAGATCGTGTGTATTTTATATGTGGGCGGCATGTGATCAAAAAAGGAGATTAAGTTAATCATAAGTTAGTTGGAGTGGCCCACCTTCCGATCGTCCCCACTTCTGTGCCGGCTCGTGCCTTAGCATGAGGTTCAGACACCTCCGCTCATCGTTTTCTCTGCACCAGGCATTTCCCTGTGACTCCTGCCCCTTGAGCGCTTCCCCAGCATTATTGTGTGTGTGTGTGTGTGTGTGTGTGTGTGTGTGTGTGTGTGTGTGTGTGTTTCTTGGGACCCCTCAGTCTCCAGCTTTCTCAGGACCTTGTGAAGCCCCTGACTTGCCTCTCGCCGCCCTCTCTTAGCCTACCCCTTCCACTTGTCCTCCTCTGTTCCCAGAGGCCGATGTGGCAGATTGTAGCAGTCCGCATGCTGAAGATGCCCCGTTTCCAGATTCGCCCTGGAAGAAGAAGCTGAGGAGTAGAGAGGCAGAAGAGAAGACAAAGGAGGTGTTTCTGTGAGTGAGGCTGGGGCACTGGGACCCCAGGAGCAGAAGGGGAGCCGGGGGCGTGGGCTGAGGTGGGCAGGATCCTTGGGTGGCTCGTGAAAGGGTAAGGAGAAGGGATGGAGGGAGTCTTGAGGTTCAGGGAGGAATGAAGTTGTTTTTTTGTAAACATTTTTTTAAAGTTTATTTGCTTATTTTAAGTAGGGGAGGGGCAGAGAGAGAGAGGGGAACAGAAGATCCGAAGTGGGCTCTGTGCCGACAGCGGACAGCCCTATGGGGGGCTCGAACTCACGAACTGGGAGATCGTGACCTGAGTCGAAGTTGGACGCTGAGCCGACTGAGCCACCCAGGCGCCCCAAGGAAAGCAATTTACCTTAAAAATTAGACATTTTCCTTGCTAATATTTGGGTCCCGTGGGTATAAAAATGATGGCTCAGGTTTTCTCTGACCTTACCTCCCCGTGTCCACCGGATGATGTCACTGGAAGGTGTTCCCTCTTGATAATCCACTTCCCCGTGTTGGTGCCCAGGACCAAGGAGCTACCTCCTTGGTAGCTCAAGAGGAGACATATGGGACTGGGGTCCCTTCCTCTTCCTCCGTCCCAGCCCTCGCTTCTCTTTGTAGGTTTCAAGACACCTCTCCTTTGTCTCCGCCTCCTCCGAGAACCAAAAGCAGGAAGCATACTCGGGCACTCCAGAAGTTAAGGTACCAAGGGCAGGGGGCTCGCCGGGGTAGAGAGGGGCGGTTTGGTGGGTGGCCCACCCTGGCTGACCCACCGTCCTTCCTGCACCCCAGGGAGGTGAACAAACGCCTGCAAGATCTCCGTTCCTGCCTGAGTCCCAAGCAGCGCCAGGGCCAAGATCACCAGAACCAAGAGGACGAGGTGGTCCTAGTGGAGGGTCCCACCCTTCCATCGAGCCCCCGGCTCTTCCCACTGAAAATCAGGTGCCGGGCTGATGTGGTCAGGTTGCCCATGAGGATGGTAAGTGCCTGAAGGGCCGTGGGAGAGGGGTCCCTGGAGCTGCCTGTGGGCGAGTGTGGTGTCAGGGCAGAAGGGACCGTGTCTTGCTTTCCCCATCCAGCCAGTGCCCTTCCAGGTTCCCCCCCCCATGTCTTGAGTTCCCTCTTCCCTTTGTCTCGATTGTCTTTCCCTCACTCTCTCTTCTCCAGCAAACTTCCCACCCACCCTTCAAGGCTCCACTTAAGCCTCCTGAGAAGCTTTGCTTGGTAGCCCCCTCCTCCGTTCCTTCCCTCGGACCCCGTGCTGCCCCTTAGTGCCTGCTTTTAAACTGTGTTAGTCACAGATGTCACCCGTTCACTCTGAGCTCCCCCAGCTTCCTGGTGGAAACGACTATTTTTGTAGGGATGAGCCCAATTCCAAAACAAGAGTGACAACAGAAATAACCATTTATGGAGCAGCAGCGACGTGTCGGGCAAGCAGCGAAGCCAGGCCTTGCGAACACGCAGCCCATGGCTTTTATCGACAGCGCGTCTTACTTTTTTTGTCCCGTGGACGCAGAATGCTTTTCAGACGTGTGTTCGTTGCCCCCCACCTCAATGAGTGATTTCATCCAAAGGACCGGTTGCCTGGCTTCTCTTAAATAGGAAGGAGTAGTTGCACTGGCCTGTGCTCCCACACGGCACCCATCAGCCAGAGCTGGGGACAGCTGGCCTGTTAGAGGGGGCGTATGAGATCCAGTTTGCCGCCTTCCCCACCCCTGCCCTTTTCCCTCCTAATCCACGGCTGCTTCATTTCTTTGTGTTACCTCCCCGAACCCCATATGGACGTGACTTTATTCTGTATTTTGCCAGGTAAATCTATGGGACTCCCAGCTGAGAAGCTCAGCGGGTAGCAAAGGCCAGAAACGTGGGGGGGGAGGGGGGGGGCATGTCAGGAGGTGGCCTCCTTTGCTTCTTGTCCCCTCGCCAGTCGGAGCCCCTACAGAGTGTGGTGGACCACATGGCCACCCATCTCGGGGTGTCCCCAAGCAGGATCCTTTTGCTCTTCGGAGAGACAGAGCTGTCCCCTACTGCCACTCCCAGGACCCTAAAGCTTGGAGTGGCTGACATCATTGGTGAGAGGAAGGCAGGGAGGTGGAGCCTTGAGGAGGCTTTGGCCACAGGGAGGGGATAGAGGAAAAGGCCCAGAGGGGGCCCTGCTTCCAGTCCCCCCCTTAAGCCTGGCTTCCCGATCCTGCCTCCCACAGACTGCGTGGTGCTAGCAAGTTCTCCGGAGACCTCAGAGATGTCCCGCCTGCTCCAGCTGCGGGTGCAGGGCAAGGAGAAACACCAGATGCTGGAAGTCTCGCTGTCTCCGGTGAGTGGGAGAGATGGCTGTCTGGGCCCCTCACCCTTTCCTCTGCCGACCGTGTCTCTCTGGTCAGTTACCGGTGGGTGGCTCCCCCCGAGTCCCGAGCACTTTGGGTTCCTGCCCGTCCTAGAGAGTGGGGAGAGCCCACTGTTCAGCTTTGCTCCCCCTCGTGCTGGGAACCTCTGCTCTAGTCTCCCAACTCCTGCTTAAAATGGAAAGGACCCTTGGACGGTAACCAATGAAACAGAACAACAGTGCCAGGCTTCTGAGTGACAGTCCCCATGCTAGAGATAATTAACTTCCCAGTCAGGGTGTTGGTGAACTTCACGGTGACATTGCATGGAAACCACTGTCGTTGCCCTCATTTAACACATAGGGACACGGGTCTAGAGAGGCGGGATAATTTGCAGTGTCTGTTCCTGGGGCTGCTGTAGCAAAACGCCACAAACCGGGTGGCTTAAAACAACCGTATTCTCACACGGTCCTAGAGGCCAGGAGTCGAAGCCGAGTGCTCAGCAGGGGCCGTGCTCTGTCTGAGGCTCCGGGCAGAAACGCTCCTTGCTTCTTCCTGACTCCTGGAGGTGGCCGCCGGTCCTGGGCACTCCTTGGCCTGCAGCTGCGCCCGCCCCCTCCCTCAGTGTCTGCCTCTGTCGTCACGGGGTGTCCTCCCTGTGTGTCTCTGCCTGTGTGTTTTCTTGCAAGGATGCCAGACTCTGGTGCCCACCCTCAGCGACTGTGCCCTTGACTTCACCTGATTACATCCGCAAAGGCCCTGTTTCCCATCTGGAAATGGGAAATGGTCACATTCACACTTACCAGGGCCCTTGCCCAAGGTCACACATGAGCTGAGTGGGAGAGCCTGGCCTGCAGCTCGGGCCATCCTCACTCTAGGATCTGGGCTGTCTTCTTCACTGCAACAGACGCCTCCATTGGTAGGTGAGGAGCTTGGGGCTTGCAGAACCCACCTGACCCGGAGCCTGCAGCCTAAGCCTTAGCCTCTGTGGCCCGGTCCCCTAGAGAGGGACCCGGCTGTGCTAGCTTCTCTGTGCACTCACCTTCCCCTCCGTGGGCTCTGACTTGATTTGTCCCCTTTTCCTCTCTGTCCTGAGTCCTCTGTCCATCTCTATAAGTTCTCAGCCCCTCTTTTCAAATTCTTTTTTTTCTTAAGATTTTTTTAATTGAAAATTTTTAATGTTTATTAATTTTTTATTAATTGTGAGGTTTTTTTGTTTTTTAAATTTTTTTAATGCTTATTTATTTTTGAGAGAGAGAGAGAGCGAAAGACAGAGCATGAGCAGGAGAGGCAGAGAGAGCGGGAGACACAAAATCCAAAGCAGGCTCCAGGCTTCAAGCTGTCAGCACAGAGCCTAATGCGGGGCTCGAACTCACAAACCGTGAGACTGTGACCCGAGCGGAAGTCAGACGCTCATCCGACTGAGCCACCCAGGCACCCCGTTAAAGATTTTATTTTTAAGTCACCTCTGCACCCAACATGAGGCTCAACCCCTTGAGCAAGCGTCACATGTTCTATTGACTGAGCCATCCAGGCACCCCCTCCCCTCCCCTCCACCCATCTTTTCGAATTCTTACATCCATTTTTTTCTTCTCTGTCCAGGATTCTCCTCTCAAGACCCTCATGTCCCGCTACGAGGAGGCCATGGGACTCTCAGGCCACAAGCTCTCCTTCTTCTTTGATGGGACAAAGCTTTCAGGCAAGGAGCTGCCCGCTGATCTGGGCATGGAATCTGGGGACCTCATCGAGGTCTGGGGCTGAAACCCCCCGCGCCCTGTTTTGACGTGCCGCCTGGACTTGGGGGAGGACAGCTGCCCCTTTTGGCCCTGTATGGGCTTATCTTTAAGCTGAAGCAAAATCTGGCAGCGAACTTTGACCCCCTCTCCCGTTGACCCTGGTTTCAAGCCGTTAGTTACTTGGTTAGTTGTGTGGTTGTTCTTGCCGTCCTGGGTGGACTGTGGCTCCGCCCACTGGGTTTGCTGCGTTCGCAGCCCCCCGGGACACGGGGAAGGTATCCCTCGCTCCCACCGAGCCCCTTTCCTTCCTGGAAATGTTTTTATGCAAATGTTTTTATGCAAGTGCTCCTATTTAGAGCGAGTGGGAATAAACGAGGGGTGGGTGTGGATTCCAGGCCTGGGATGTCTGGGAGCTGGGACCAGCAGTGGCCCCAGGGGGCTAGCAGGTAAAGTTTGAGGCACCTACACGAGTGTGGTTCCCCGGCCTGCGGGAAGATAAATGGTCCAGGCTCCACACGCGCTCACTTAAGCCCAGGCAGACAGGGTCTAGTGGATCCTCAGCTTTGGATGTCTTCCTCACCCCAGGACCCTTTATAGGCACCTTCCTGAGGCACACACGTTGTTTAAGACATAATTGAACACCTCGAGCTCTTTTTGTTTGGATCTCCCGATGCTAGTCCACGAAAGGCTTCTCTGGTTTTACGGCTGTCTCTTCCCTGCTCATGCCAACCTAAGCACCCATTCGAGTGTGCGGATCGCGCGTCTTTGAATACAAACGCATCCTCGTAAGACGCACTGATGTGTGTGTTGAATACACTTTTGCCGCGTGCGGTAGCGCCGTGCTGTAGATCTCGTGCTGTTTCTTTCCTCACTCCATACGTGGTGCTTGTTCTACGTGGGATTCATCGCTCGAAGGGCTCGTTGGTGTTCCTCAGGGGGCCTCGGCTGCATTTTATACGTTCATGGGTCTCCTTCCGCGCTTGCGTGGCGGGTTCTCCAACATAAGCCCCCAGGATGGGATTACGGGGCGGACGGGTTAATTTCCCTGTGGTTCTACCAAATTTTTCTCACGAATGGCCACGGATCCTCCCCCTGGAGGGTCCCCGTTTCTCCTCATCCTCACCAGCTCTTGTTACTGCCCTGCTTTCCAACTTTTGCCAGCCTGTGGGGAGGAAAGTGGCGCCGTGTTTCAACGCACATCCATCCGCTCACCGGCACTTCTGGGAATTTCTTCGCACGTGCCCAGCAGCCTTGCGGGCTCCCTTTCTGTGCGCTGCCCTGACGGCTGCCGACGGCTTGCGGACCGGCACTCGTGCTTGATTCTTTAGGGGTGTCCTTCACCGAACAGAAATTCTCAGTTTGGATGTTACGTGCGTGAACTATTTTGTCGTATCATTTGTTGCTTTTTGATTTCTTATTTAAAAGTCGTTTAGATATTTTACATGTTCTGCTCTTGGCTCCTTAGTTTGCCCTTGCACGTTTCGGCCACTAAGTAGGGCTGAGGTCCAGCCATCACACCCTGCTATGCACGTCGGCTGGCCTCTGTTCTGTGTGGGCGAACATTTGTTCGCATCGGCTGATTCCGGGCTGTACCGGCTGCCGAATATTGAATATTACTTTTAAACGATTTGAATTCAACTTCGCCTATGAGATCCAGGTTTTATTTTCATCACAGAATGAGCCAGACTTCTCAGCGCTGTCTACTAATAAAGCCATTAATTTTCCACTGATACGTGGTATAATTCTGACAAAAGTATGTCACCTTCTAAAAACTTCTTTTGTTGGAACGTGGCATTCCTTTGACCTTACAATGTGAGAAAAATAGAAGCCTCTATAACATTGAAATAATCCACGATATGGCATAACTCATTTTTTTCAGATCTTATTTTGTCCATTAATACGTTTGGACACATTAAAATTGTGTATTCGGCCTTAACAAAATAAACGGGAGTACATTCACCTTGCGTCTCCTTGAGGGTTTCTGTCTTTGTGACCCCCCCCCCCACAGGACCCCCCCACTACAGCCCCTGTGACAGTCCATTAGTTGTCACCTTGCATCCATTGTTACTCCTTCCAGGGTAACAGAGACCCCGGTTTTTAGCAAAGCACGGAGACTTCAGAGGGAGGACAGCCAGCCTCCGTTGTAGCCAGCTGCCAGTTCAGGCTGGTGGGTGCAAGGGGGAGAGGGGTGCACCTCGCAGAACATTTCCCAAAGAGGGCGGCAGGAGCCCCTCTCCTTCGCTGTCTTCCTGCTGCTGGACGTAGAACAGCCCTGCGGACCTTGGGGAAAGAAGCCGTGCAGGTGGCACAGGACACGGAGAGATGGAGCCCGGTCCCCAGCCTCTCTGCAGCGTCCTACCAGTCCTCCACTGCTGACCTCTGGGCTTTCCTGGGAGGGGGAGCTGCTTCCGTCCGGCCTAAATCACTGCTATTTGAGGACTTCTGTCTCTGGTAACCCAGCCCAGTTCCAGCCCCAGGATGTTGCCATTGCAACATTGTAGTGAGCCTGTTGGGGTCCCTGGCTGAGATTTTTCTCAGGTTTCTCTCCAGGAGTAGAATCACCGGTCACCGAACGTGTCTGGTCTCTCTTCAGCAGTGCCAGGTTGCTGACCACAGTGACTGGACCTCTTTATAAATCCATTAGCAAGTGCTAGAAGATTCCAGTTTCTTCTTCCCCAGCCCCGAATCTGGGGAGGAGATGGGAAAGACTACTTATTTTAAAAGAATTTGCATTTCTTCTATGTTGAGAGGTTATTCATCCTTTTGATCAAAGGGATTGATCACTTCTCAGGTGGTCATTTTATTTTATTTTAAAATGTTATTTATTTTTATGGATTTTATTATTTTTTAAAATAATTTTTAAAAGTTTATTTATTATTGAGAGAGAGAGAGAGAGAGAGAGTATAAGCTGGGGAGAAGCAGAGAGAGGGAGACACAGAATCTAAAGCAGGCTCCAGATTCTGAGCTTTCAGCACAGAGCCTGATATGGGGCTCGAACCCACAGACCCACAGACCTTAAGATCATGACCTGAGCCGAAGTCAGACACCTAACCAGTCAGCCACCTAGGTGTCCCTTAAGGATTTTATTTTTAAGCAATCTCTTACACCCAACATGGGTCTCTAACTCACAATCCAGAGATCAAGAGTCACACCCTCCACCAACTGAGCCAAACTGGCGCCCCTATTTTCTTTTCTTTTTTTTTTTTAAGATTTTTAAAAAACTTTTTTAAAGACTGATCTCTGCACCCAATGTGAGGCTTGAACTTACAACCCCAATATCAAGAGTCCCATGCTCTTCCCACTGAGCCAGCCAGGTGGCCTGTCAGGTGGTCTTTCTGAACTCACCCAAAAAAACCCAAAAACAAAGCCAACAAACAGGGGTGCCTGGGTGGCTCAGTAGGTTAAGCTTCTGACTTCGGCTCAGGGCACGACCTTGCAGTTCATGAGTTCAGGCTCCGCGTTGGGCTCTGTGCCGACAGCTCCGAGCCTGGAGCCTACTTCGGATTCTGTGTCTCCCTCTCTCTCTGTCCCTCCCCAGTTCATGCTCTGTCTCTCTCTCAAAAATAAACATTAAAAAAAACAAAAAACAAAAAAAAACACAACACTCTCCTGATGAAAAACCTTCAAAACTGGGGTGCCTGGGTGGCTTAGTCAGTTAGGCACCCGACTTCGACTCATGAGTTCGAGCCCTGACAGCTCAGGGCTCTGACAGCTCAGAGCCTGGAGCCTGCTTCGGATTCTCTCTGTCTCTCTGCCCCTCCCCTGCTCACGCTCTGTCTCAAAAATAAATAAGTGTTAACAAATTTTTTTAAAAAACACCTTCAAAATTGTAGTAGGCCCTTACTCGTCACATGCGAAGCTTGGTACTTTTCGTGATCTCATTCATCCAAAGAGCACCTAGGAGGTAGGTGGTGTATTATTCCCATTCTCCAGAAGAGAAACAGAAGCACAGATTAGTGAACCCGCCCCAAACCTCACAGCCACCGGGCGCAGAGCCAGATGGAAGGCCAGGTGGGCCTGATCTACGACAAGACCTGTGCTGCTCACGCTGGAACCTGCACACAAGTGAGCTGGGAAGCTTGTGGAAACACATGGCGTCAGCAGTTCTGGGGTGCGGCCCGAGATGTTGCCGTTCTGACGAGCTCCTAGGGGTTGTGGCCGTGCTGGCCACACTTGGGGTAGCAGGATGCTGTTTTGCTTTTTTTTTCTATAGCCTCACAGCCTCCCATCTCCCCACCCCTGCCATTCCTTCTGGAAGCCCCCCCCTCCCCCCCCTCCCCCGCGCCATGGGACTGGCCATGTCCTCTGTGTGTCCGCACCTCAGTCCGGAACAGGGGTCTGGCTCAGCGGACTCTTCCTGCCCATCGATCTCTTTCTCAGGTGCTAGACTGTAAGCTCCTTGAAAATAAATACCCTATCTTGTTCTTCTCAAACATCCCTAGCTCGGGGTCTGATACCTAGTAGTTATTTGTCAGATACCTGACAAATGTTTGTTGAATGAACAACTTCCTCATCGCATGAGCCAGAAACCCGTGTCACTCTGGACACCTCTTAACCCCCATATCCTCTCCGTCACCCACAGCTGCCCTAGGTGGCTAAGAGCGACTCACGTCCCTCCATCCCACCGAGGCCTGCAGCCCGGTCTCCTGCTGCAGCCGCCTGACAAGTTCTGCCGCCCCTTTGGCCCCCTCCAACCCAAGGACAGTGTAGCCAGTGTAGCCAGAAGGATCTTAAATGCAAATCCAATTTTAAAATGAAGGAAATGCTTCACGTGTCCTAGGTCCCAGGCCCAGCCTGGCCCCTGCCTGCTCCCTGGCCGGCCTCCCTCCCCTCACCGTCCTCCACGCTGCCCTCCTTTCAGATTCTTGTGTCCATTATGCTTCCTTCTGTGGCCTTTGCACAAGCTTTCCACTGCCTGGAAATGTTTTTTCTCCCCTCTTAGGAAGTCAGTGTTTGCCGCGCCCCTGTATCTGAGCTCAAGGATCACTTCCTCAGCAAGACTCTCAACCTCCCTGACCAGGTCAAATGCCCCTGTTATCAAGTCCTTGTCATACCCATACACCTGTCTTTGTTATTTTATTTTATTTTATTTTATTTTAATTTTATTTCATTTTTTTTTTCAACGTTTTTTTTTATTATTTTTTATTTTTTTATTTTTGGGACAGAGAGAAACAGAGCATGAACGGGGGAGGGGCAGAGAGAGAGGGAGACACAGAATCGGAAACAGGCTCCAGGCTCCGAGCCATCAGCCCAGAGCCCGACGCGGGGCTCGAACTCACGGACCGCGAGATCGTGACCTGGCTGAAGTCGGACGCTTAACCGACTGCGCCACCCAGGCGCCCCTAATTTTATTTCATTTTATTTCATTTTATTTATTGTTTATTTATTCATTATTTAGTTTACTTATTTATTTACTTATTTGAGGAGAGAGGAAGAGAGAGAGGGAGAGAGAGAATCCCAAGCAGGCTCCGTGCTGTCAGCTTGGAGCCCAACGCAGGGCTTGAACCCACAAACTGTGAGATCATGACCTGAGCCGAAACCAAGAGTCAGACACTTAACTGACTGAGCCACCCAGGTGCCCCCAGATGTCATTTTTTTGTGGCACTTGTCATAGGTGAACTTTTTTTTCCCCAAGAAATTTCACATATATTTTCCAGACCAGTTTCCAAATCAGGTAGAGCAAAAAGTTGGGCTCCAGTTTAAACCAATAGACCTGTACAGACAGATTTATTTATCTGACCTAAAAGTAATTTTATTCCAGAAATCCATCAAATTGAAAAAGCCTGAGCCCAGGGATGAGCACAATGTTTTTTTCCATTTGGCAAAAACAATTAGCATAAAGATATTTGCCTTTATAACCAAAAAGTTTTATTTTCATTAATGTCCAGTGGTACTGTATTTGGATCACAGGCTTTTTTAAAAATAATTTTTAGGGGCGCCTTCGTGGCTCAGTCGGTTGAGCGTCCGACTTCGGCTCAGGGCATGATCTCACGGTTTTGTGAGTTCGAGCCCCGCGTCAGGCTGTGTGCTGACAGCTTGGAGCCTGGAACCTGTTTCGGATTCTGTGTCTCCTTCTCTCTCTGCCCCTCCCCCTTTTGTGCTGTGTCTCTATCAAAAATAAATGAATGTAAAAAAAAATTAAAATAATTTTTAACTTTATTGGAGTTTAATTTACATGCCTAACCATTCACTCACTTGAACTGTAAAGTTCATGAGTCTTAGTAGATGTACACGGCCCGGAAATGGTTCCCCAGGCCATTTGCATAATCTCCTCCCCCTGACCCCATTGTATGAATATACTATTCACCTGTTGGTGGACACTCGGGGCTTTTTCATTCTGGAGGCTATCATGAATAATGATTCTTTTAAAAAAATGTTTATTTATTTTGAGGTGGGGGAGGGGCAGAGAGAGAGAGGGAGAGAGAGAGAGAATCCTCAGCAGGCTCCATACCTGGCGCGGAGCCCAACGTGGGGCTCCATCCCACAACCACCAGATGGTGACCCAAGCCAAAATCAAGAGACAGACGCTCAACGGACTGAGCCACCCAGGGGCCCCAGTAATGCTTCTTATGTATATTTGCATACAGGGTGTTTTGTAGCGGCATGTTTTCAATTCTCCTAGGTGATCATCTCCGATGATACGTAGGAGTGGAGTATTGGGCAAATGTGTGTTTAATTTTGAAGGAAACTGCCGGTTTTCTAAAGTAGCTGTAGTATTTGCATTCCTACAAGTACCGTGTGAGGGTCTTAGTTGCTCCATATCATTTCCAGAACTTGGTGTGATCAGTTTTTCTTTTTTTAAAAAGCTATTCTCACATAGTGATATTGTGGTCTTAATTTGTATTTTCCATAATGACTAACAATGTCATATACTTGTTGGCCATTCATGTATCTCTTGTGAAAGTCTGTAGAAATCTATTGCCCATTTAAAAAATTGTGTTATTCTCTTTAGTTTTAAGAGTTGTTTATATAGCGAGATATACGTCCCTTGTCAGATGCGTGCTTTGCAAATATTCTCTTTCAAACTGTGGCTTGCCTTTTCACAGGTGCGATTTTACATATGTATGGATATCTGTCTCCTCCAGATCAGCCTCCTGAGGGTAGGGACTCAATCTGCATTGTCTGACACCTGGCATAATGCCAGGAACATAGTAATGGTTTGTTGAGTAAATTCAGGGACCACAATCGGAAGTTCCTTTCTATCTCTTTCTTTCCCTTAGACCCTCAGGGGAGACCAGGCTTAAGGTTATAAAACATGAAATATCTCATGGGGTGTCACAAGTGAAGGGTATTCGTGACTCAAATGGTTTCTTCTTCTTCTTCTTCTTCTTCTTCTTCAAGTTTATTTATTTATTTAGAGAGAGAGCACAAGGAGGGGAGGGGCAGAGAAGAATCCCAAGCAGGTTCAGTGCTGTCAGCACAGAGCCCTATGCATGGCTCAACCCCCTCCCAACCTGAAGATCATGACCTGAGCCGAAATCAAGCGTCCAATGCTTAACTGAGTGAGTCACCTAGGCGCCCCTTGCCTCAAATGTTTTCTTTTCCCTTTTTTTCCAATTAGAATAACAAAGCTATTTTAATTACTATAAATCAGCATTTATGCCTAATATTTTCATTTTTGTCTCAGTGACCTATTCTCTTTTTTTTTTTAATTTATTATTTTTTTTAAATTTACATCCAAATTAGTTAGCATATAGTGCAACAATGATTTCAGGAGTAGATTCCTTAATGCCCCTTACCCATTTAGCCAATCCCCCCCTCACAACCCCTCCAGTAACCCTCTGTTTGTTCTCCATATTTAAGAGTCTCTTATGTTTTCCCCCTCCCTATTTTTATATTATTTTTGCTTCCCTTCCCTTATGTTCATCTGTTTTGTATCTTAAAGTCCTCATATTAGTGAAGTCATATGATATTTGTCTTTCTCTGACTAATTTCGCTTAGCATAATACCCTCTAGTTCCATCCACATAGTTGCAAATGGCAAGATTTCATTCTTTTTGATTGCCGAGTAATACTCCACTGTGTGTGTGTGTGTGTGTGTGTGTGTGTGTGTGTGTGTGTATGTGTGTGTACCACATCTTCTTTATCCATTCATCCATCAATGGACATTTGGGCTCTTTCCATACTTTGGCTATTGTTGATATGCTGCTATAAACATTGGGGTGCATGTGTCCCTTCGAAACAGCCTACCTGTATCTCTTGGGTAAATACCTAGTAGTGCAATGGCTGGGTCATAGGGTAGTTTTATTTTTAATTTTTTGAGGAGGCTCCATACTGTTTTCCAGAGTGGCTGCACCAGTTTGCATTCCCACCAGCAATGCAAAAGAGATCCTCTGTCTCCGCATCCTCGCCAACATCTGTTGTCGCCTGAGTTGTTAATGTTAGCCATTATGACAGATGTGAGGTGGTATCTCATTGTGGTTTTGATTTGTATTTCCCTGATGATGAGTGACGGTGAGCATTTTTTCACGTGTCGGTTGGCCATCTGGATGTCTTCTCTGGAGAAGTGTCTATCTATGTCTTTTGCCCATTTATTCTCTGGATTATTTGTTTTTTGGGTGTTGAGTTTGAGAAGTTCTTTATAGATTTTGGATACTAACCCTTTATCTGATATGTCATTTGCAAATATCTTCTCCCATTCTGTTGGTTGCCTTTTAGTTTTGCTGACTGTTTCCTTTGTCGTGCAGAAGCTTTTTATTTTGATGAGGTCCCAGTAGTTCATTTTTGCTTTTGTTTCCCTTGCCTCTGGAGACATGTTGAGTAAGAAGTTGCTGCAGCCACGGTCCAAAAGTTTTTTTCCTGCTTTCTCCTCAAGGATTTTGATGGCTTCCTGTTTTACATTGAGGTCTTTCATCCATGTTGAGTTTATTTTTATGTCTGGTGTAAGAAAGTGGTCCAGGTTCATTTTTCTGCATGTCGCTGTCCAGTTTTCCCAGCACCACTTGCGGAAAAGACTGTCTTTATTCCATTGGCTATTCTTTCCTGCTTTTTCAAAGATTAGTTGGCCATACATCTGTGCGTCCATTTCTGGGTTCTCTATTCTGTGCCATTGATCTGAGTGGCTGTTTTTATGCCAGTACCATAGTGTCTTGATAATTACAGCTTTGTAATACAGCTTGAAGTCCGGGATTGTGATGCCTCCTGCTTTGGTTTTCTTTTTCAAGGTTGCTTTGGCTATTCGGGGTCTTTTCTGGTTCCATACAAATTTTAGGGTTGTTTGTTCTAGCTCTGTGAAGAATGCTGGTGTTATTTTGATAGGGATTGCATTGAATATGTAGACTGCTTTGGGTAGTATCAACATTTTAACAATATTTTTTCCTCCTATCCAGGAGCTTGGAATATTTTTCCATTTTTTGGTGTCTTCTTCAATGTGTTTCATAAGCTTTCTATAGTTTTCAGTGTATAGATTTTTACCTGCTTGGTTAGGTTTATTCCTAGGTATGCTTTTTGGTGCAATTGTAAATGGGATCGATTCCTTGATTTCTCTTTCTGTTGCTTCATTGTTGGTGTATAGGAATGCAACCGATTTCTGTGCATTAATTTTATATCTTGCAACTTTGCTGAATTGAAGGATCAGGTCTAGCAGTTTTTTGGTGGAATGTTTTGGGTTTTCCATATAGAGTATCATGTCGTCTACAAAGACTGAGGTCCCAGTCTTGGGACCTTGGGATGTCTTTTATTTCTTCGTGTTGTCTGCTTGCTGAGGCTAAGACTTCCAATACTGTGTTGAATAACAGTGGTGAGAGTGGACATCCCTGTCTTGTTCCTGACCTTAGGGGGAAAGCTCTCAGTTTTTCTGCATTGAGGACGGTATTAGTGTTGTGTCTTTCATATATGGCTTTTAGATCTCAAGGTGTGATCCTTCTATCCCTACTTTCTTGAGTTTTTTTTTTTTTATCAAGAAAGGATGTTATATTTTGTCAAATGCTTTCTCTGCATCTATTGAGAGGATCATGTGGTTCTTGTCCTTTCTTTTATTGATGTGATGCATCACATTGATTGTTTTGCGGATATCGAACCAGCCCTGCATCCCAGGCATAAATCCCACTTGGTCGTGGTGAATAATTTTTTTAAATGTATTGTTGGATCTGGTTGGCTAATATCCTGTTGAGGATTTTTGCTTCCATGTTCATCAGAGAAATTGGTCTATAGTTCTCCTCTGTAGTGGGGTCTCTGTCTGGTTTTAGAATCCAGGTAATGTTGGCTTCATGGGAACAGTTTGGAAGTTTTCCTTCCCTTTCTGTTTGTTGGAACAGTTTCAAGAGAATAGGTGTTAACTCTTCTTTAAATGTTTGGTAGAATTCTCCCGGAAAGCCATCTGGTGCTGGACTCTTGTTTTTTGGGAGATTTTTGATTACTAATTTGATTTCTTTACTGTTATGGATCTGTTCAAACTTTCTATTTCTTCCTGTTTCAGTTTTGATAGTTTATATGTTTCTAGGAATTTTTTCAGTTCTTCCAGATTGCCCATTTTACTGGTGTGCTCATAATATTCTTTTATTCTTGTTCTTATTTCTGCTGTGCTAGTTGTGATCTCTCCTCTCTCCTTCTTGATTTTATTTATTTGGGTCCTTTCCTTTTTCTTTTTGATCAAAGTGGCTGGTGGTTTGTCAATTTTGTTAATTCTTTCAAAGAACCAGCTTCTGGTTTCATTGATCTGTACTGGGGTTTTTTGGTTTCTGTAGCATTGATTTCTGCTCTAATCTTTATGATTTCCTGTCTTCTGCTGGTTTTGGTCAAATGGTTTCTGATAAGACCTCTTGGGGACCCCATGCTCTGCCCATGAGACTCTAGAATTTCACAAGAGCTTAGAGGTCAGCTTGGAAGACAGGTCTTGAAGCTACATTTGCGTGGAACTATATTAATTTTACATCGAGTGTACATTTACTACTGTAACTTGGAGACTGAGGCTGGGGGCACTGAAGAACCATGCCAAGCTATCCTTTGGTGCCAGGGGCTCTGGTCTTTGAGTCCAATCCAGCAGCTAGGAGAATCCCAGATGAGACCACCAGAGGGTGCAAGGGCTTCAGTCTTGGTTGAAGGTGAAGAAAACCAGATGAAGACGGGCGCTTAGGGTCTGGGACGCTTCTTTCAGTGTCTACCAAGGAAGCTCAGGAGTTTACAGACGGCTGGCGTGGGGAATCCAAAAGATAGGGCCGGGGATGGGGCGGGTGGCGCGGGGGGGGGGGGGGGGGAGTGGAGGGGGCGGTGTTCAACTTTCAACATTCCTTCCACACTTCCTGAGCATGTATGAAGCTCCAACCGGACTAATTGCCAAGACTGAGAACTGATCGTTGGGATTTCTAGAGATAAGCTACTTCCAGAACATTTTAAGATTCCATTATCTCGTTTCATCTCGTTTGATAAGCAGTGTGCCCGGTGGGAGCTGCAGATAAGGAAGCCGAGATTCCGAGGGTTGGGCGACTTCAGCGGTTCGCTGCGACTCCCTGGGGGAACGCACCGGGTGCGGCGCGGGCCTGGGGGCCGTCCCCGGTTACCCCGGCGACCGGCCGGCAGTCACGTGACGGGGGAGCAGGCGGAGAAGCTGGAGAGGCGAGCACGGTCTACTGCCGGGCTTCTGTAGTCCGGCGGCGGTCACGTGTCCAGGGCTCGCGGGAGGTGGAGTTGGCCCCCCGGCTCCAGCGTCACATGACCGGCTCCGGGAAAACATGGCGGCGGCCGTGGTGCAGCGGCGGGGCTGAGCGACAGCGATTGCAGTGGGCTCCTAACAGGGGTGAGGGGTGGCTTCAGCCTGGGCGGGGCGGGGGGGGGAGAGGGGCGCGGGGAGGGGTCCGGGCCCTCCTCAGCCTGCTCCCGTCCCCGACGTCACTCGCGTTCCACTCGTCCTCTCCGCGCGCTGCGTCTGCCGGAACGGGGAGGCATGACAGGCAGGGCCTGGCTTCCATCCCAGCCGCGCTTTGTGCTTTCCGGCAAGCGCCTGCTGGTCTCTGGGCGCCCCTCCCTCGCCTGGGTTCCCTCCATCCTCTTTTCTCCAGCCTCCTCCCCTCGCAGGTGGGATCGTCGGTGGGACCGGAGCGCGGGCGGGCGAGGCCCCCCGGGACCATGTCCGGGTCCGACACCGCGCCCTTCCTCAGCCAGGCGGATGACACGGACGACGGGCCGGTGCCCGGCACCCCGGGGTTACCGGGGTCCATGGGGAACTCGAAGTCCGAGGATCCCGAGGTCCCGGACCGAGAGGGGCTGCAGCATATCACCGGCTTGTCTCCGGGCCATTCGGCTCTCATAGTGGCGGTGCTGTGCTACATCAACCTCCTCAACTACATGGACCGCTTCACCGTGGCTGGTACTGACTTCTGGGGGGAAGTCAGACTGGGGGAAGGGAAGGGGGTCCCGAAGGTGGGGCTGCCTCGTCGAGCCCATCTCGAGTCTTCTTCGCAGGCGTCCTTCCAGACATCGAGCAGTTCTTCGACATCGGAGACAGCAGCTCCGGCCTCATCCAGACCGGTGAGTGGAGGCCCCTCCTGGGCACACGGCAGCTTTTCTTCCTTTTCTGCCCCAAATGGGGTTACGTGCCGGCATGCCTGGGACCTTAATAGAGGTAGAGAAGCCAGACTTAGAGGAGATGGTCTTTATTTCTCTGTGGGTTGCCCTGTTCAGTTAGAACACCACATTTTAAAAGGCAGTTTAGTGTAATGGTTAAGACAGACCTGGGTTTAAATCTCAGCTTTCCACTTAGTGTGATGGTAGGCAAGGCCCTCAACCTCTCTAAGCCTTACTTTTCCTTGGTGAGAAGGAAAGAGTAGCAACCCAGAACACCTCAGAGGGCTAATGTGAGAATCAGATGCGATAATTAATGCTGTAAAGTGCGTGGTGCCGTGTCCGGAGGATGGTTGGCACCGAAAGATGGGGATGGAAGGCGGTGTCTGGAATGGGGAGAGTTGAGTTTTACTTGCTCAGAACGTTGTGGGAGAGGCAAAGCCAAGGCCAGATCCTCCTTTCCTTCCTTTTCCCCTTCATTCGTTTCTCAAACATTTCTGAGCACTTACTCTGTGCCAGGCCCTGGAGGGAGAGGCTGATAGCATACACAGAACTTGCCCAAGACCTTTTAGACCCATTGTCTCCTAATCCTTCCATCAGTCAAAGAACGGGTGGTGGTATCATTTTATAGAAGAAGCAGGTAGTAGTTGCTGTGTTTTTATAGGGAAACTGAGGCTTAGAGAATTCGGCCTTGCCCAGAGTCACACAAATGAGAGGAGAGGAGGAGTTTGAAACAAGACCTCGAAGGGTTCTTTGCTCCACTCCAGGCCAGTAAGGACTGAGAAGTATTTAAGGCAAAGTCTAGAGGAATGAGAACAGGATCACAGGCCAAGGTCTGCAAAGCTTTAAATTGTTGAGTTAGAGAAGAAGCAAGTCTTTGTCCGCTCCATTCGCTTTTTCGTTCAACACATGTTAATGAGCACCTTTTTTATGCAACGCCATGTGTTCCACGATGGAAACACAGGAGTGGTCATTATAGGCAAGGTCCTTGTCTTCACGGAGCTGACATTCTACTGGGAATGAGCGGGCCACCGTCCTGAAAAACCTAAGCTGATAACGAGGTCATTTTCTGTAGGCTTATTTTGTAAAAGAAAACAGAGTGACTGTGATCAAGAGAGATTGGATATGTGGGGGTTGGGAAGATGTCTGAGCTGGAGCCTAAAGGTTCTGTGAAGCTCAGGCGAGTGGAGAAACTCTCCCAGTAGAGAGGACAGCGGGTGCCAAAGGTCCTAAGATGGTAATGAGCTTGGCAGTTGGGCCATTGGGATGCAGAGAAGGGAAAGTGGATGAGCATGAGGTTGGAGAGGTAGGGAGGGGTTAGATCAGATCGTGGGCCATGGTGTGGAGAGTGGATTTTGCTCTTGGCTGGATGGGAGTCAGCTGGGCCATCCACTCTACAGTGGAAGGTTTGAAAGATGTCAAAGAGGGGCCTGGACTTCTCTGGCAGGAAGCACCGACAGTTTCAGGGTTGGGAGTCATTCCTGAGCCCCCTTGCTCTCCCTGAGCTGGGGTCGGGGTGGGGAAGGGGTACCGGGGCTGGGCTGTGACTCTCTGCTTCTCCTCAGTGTTCATTTCCAGTTACATGGTGTTGGCACCTGTGTTTGGCTACCTGGGTGACAGGTACAATCGGAAGTATCTCATGTGCGGGGGCATTGCCTTCTGGTCCCTGGTGACACTGGGGTCGTCCTTCATCCCCAGAGAGGTGAGGCCCCATGCTGGCTCCTGTTTCTGCCCCACCCCCACCCCCCACCCATCAGTCTTTGCTGCCATCCTTTGGGGTCGTTGCAGACTGGGCCTGGGGAACTTATGCAGTTTCCTTGGTCCATGGCGTCTTCTCCTCCCTGCTTGCCTGAGTTATTCGGCCCACCCCATCTACTTCCCCTTTCTTCTAGAACATTCTTCTGTCATCCCCTTTCCCCCTAACCATTGACTGCTTACACTCCACACTTAAACACTCCCGCTTCTCTACCATGGGAAAGACCTTACCTGGACTGTCTGTCCTCTGTCTTCCTCTTCTGAGTCAGACTGCCCACGAGGTCCCCTTGACCGAGCTCCATCCTGGGTGAAGGAGCAGACAGGGAGAGGCTCTCACTTTGCTTGCACTTCCTCTCCTCCCACTCACCCCGGAACACTGCCGGCCAACCTACCCCCACCACTCCATTGCCAAAGTGACAGAAACCTTTTGGTTGCTAAATGTAGCTCCTGCTTCCTAATCCTGCTCTTGCTAGATCTCCTGGGAGCCTCTGGCTCTATTGACTCACTTCCTCCTTCCGGAAACTCTCTCCTAACTTCTGTGATGCCACTCTTGTGGTTTTCTTCCCGCCTCCTTGGCTGTTACTTCTTTGCTCCTTTGAAATCCCTTCTGTCTGTTCTTCCTCTCTGCCCCTGGAACTCTGTCCTCGGCCCCGGGTACTGCATACTCTCCTTGGGTGATCATACCCTGTCCTTAGCCTCAGGTGTCTTTGATAGACGGGTAAACTTCCGCCTCAGATCATTATTCACGATTAGAGTGTTTCGGATGGTAGAAATTAAGATTTGTTCCACACCTGCGGGGGCACGAGATATTGAATAAAACTTGTATCGTCCCGTCCTGGTGATAGTTGTGTGAGCAAGTTATTGTTTTCCCCCTTTTCAGATGAGGAAACTGAGGCTCAGAGAGGTTAAGTTGCTTTCCCAAAGTCATAGCTAGTACGTAGTGGAGCCAGGATTCAAGCTCAGGTCTGTCCAGCTCAGGCCTCGCCCGCCATCCCCGCCACCTCTCCCGAGCCAGCTGGTGAAGGCGGGGTGCCACCTCCCCCATGTTTCGTTCCCCAGCAATTCTGGCTCCTCCTCCTGACCCGGGGCCTGGTGGGGGTCGGGGAGGCCAGTTACTCCACTATCGCGCCCACCCTCATCGCCGACCTCTTCGTGGCAGACCAGCGGAGTCGGATGCTTAGTGTGTTCTACTTTGCCATCCCGGTGGGCAGGTGCGTGGGCCTGGGGCCTGGGGGGGAGCACGGGAGGCAGGAGGGCCTGGCGTGGGGCACGGCTGACCGGCTATCCCCTCTCCTCTCCCATCCCCTTTCCCCAGTGGTCTGGGTTACATTGCAGGCTCCAAAGTGAAAGATATGGCCGGGGACTGGCACTGGGCTCTGCGGGTGAGTTTGGACACAGCCTGGGGGAAGGTCAGCGACATTGTCACTGCCTCTCCCTTTCCTACCTTCAGACATCCCCCCCCCCCCCTTTTAAGGCAGCGCTCACTCTGCCAAGCCTGTGGGAAGCCATGTGCAGATAGAACTCTTGGCTGTGGGTGGTAGCAGCTCACTGTAAAACTGTAAGCTCCCGGATGGGACTCTATTGGCTCTCATAGTGGAAAGCCCCAGGGTGAGCGTCAGGTAAAGCTGGATCCAGGCCTCCCACTCCGTCCTAGGAATTCGATCAGCCTTTGTCTCAGTGCTGCTTTTCCTCTGTGTTAATTTCATTCTCAAGCAAGTGAAAGCTCCACGCATTTATCTTCCCATTTAGAAACCTCGCCACCCTGGATCCTTGAGCAATAAGTCCTGGATGGTGTCTGATTAGATGAGCACGGGTCACGTGCCTGCCACTGAAACAATCACCGAGGCCAGGGAGGTTCACACCACTCTTGTCGGCCAAGTCTGGGTTATAAGCCCTGCCCTGTTTGAACCCCATGGACTGAGAGGAGTGGGGGGAGTAGTTTCCCAAAAGGAAATTGGGGTGCTGTTACCGAAGAGGGAGCAGTTAGGCTTGCGGAAGCAGGGGGCCCCTACTGGCAGTTGCTCTGCCCTCCAAACGCACGTTCAGCTTCCTTGAGCACGTGGCTTACTGGGTGTCTGAGGTCTTGGGGCCTGAGTTGCCTTCACACACCCTCACTTTCTCCCATCCCAGGGGTGTGGAGGTGTCCCTGCCTGTCTGTGCCTGTCCTGAAGCCCACTCTTTCCCCAGGTGACACCAGGTCTAGGAGTGGTGGCTGTTCTGCTGCTGTTCCTGGTAGTCCGGGAGCCGCCACGGGGAGCTGTGGAACGCCACTCAGACTCACCACCCCTGAACCCCACCTCGTGGTGGGCAGATCTGAGGGCTCTGGCAAGGAAGTGAGTTTAGTTCCATTCTAACCCAACATCTGAGGCCCCCCAGGGAGGCCTCCGTATCTGTTCTGAGATTTACAGGAGCGTGGTCTTTGTTTGCTGCCAGCTGGCCCTCCCCCAAAGCCAGGTCACCACTGCCCCCTTGTGGCAGATGCTTGAATTACAGGCCCAGATCCTGGGCGCCAAGACAGGTTCCACACCCGTCTCCTAACCTTACTTTAAAAATAAGCTGGGGAGAGAGAGTAGAAGTCCCCTACCCTGGCACCTCAGTGGAGTCTGAGTTCCTTCTTCCCACCTGTCTTCAGTCCTAGTTTCATCCTCTCTTCCCTTGGCTTCACTGCTGTGGCCTTCGTCACGGGCTCCCTGGCTCTTTGGGCTCCTGCATTCTTGCTGCGTTCCCGTGTGGTCTTGGGGGAGACCCCGCCCTGCCTTCCTGGAGACTCCTGCTCTTCCTCTGACAGGTACCCAGATGGGGGCTAGGCTAGGGGTGGCCTGCAGGTGGCAGGGGATGGAGCGGAGAGAGTCATTGATTCAGGGTCAGGCTACTTCTTCTCCCAGTCTCAGTTTTCCTGGCGGAGGAAATCGATGGTAGGATAATGCCTTCCTCTCAGAGCTCCATGAACCATAGAGTACCTGGATAGACCTGGGGTCAGGGTGGCTGGGATGGAGCATCTTCTCCAGGCGGTGGGCGCGAGGCGAGGGGGCTCTGCAGGCAGAGGGACTGGCTCCCATGTCCCTCCCCCTGCCCCCAGCCTCATCTTTGGGCTCATCACCTGCCTGACCGGGGTCCTGGGTGTGGGCCTGGGCGTGGAGATCAGCCGCCGCCTCCGCCGTTCCAACCCCCGGGCTGACCCACTGGTCTGTGCTGCTGGCCTCTTGGGCTCCGCGCCCTTCCTCTTCCTGTCCCTTGCCTGTGCTCGTAGTAGCATCGTGGCCACCTATGTGAGTAGCCAGCAGGTGTCAGAAGGGGTGTTGTGGGTCTGGGGTGGTGGGACGGTGTGCCGGGGCAGGACTGGGGTTCATCAGCATAGTGGTTCAGAGACCACTTGAACCAGAAGGCCTGGTTTTGGACCTCAACTCTGGCTCTTCCCAGCTGTGCGACATTAGGCAAGTGAGTTAACCTCTCTGTGCTCAGTCTTAGCATCTGTAAAATGGGAATAAGAGCTTTGTCTCACGGGGGTGTCACGAGGATTAAGTTGAATGAGTTAATACGCGGGCCTGGTCCAGGGTCGTGTGTTTGCTCTTGTTGCGACGGGACCAACCCCCCCCCCCCATCTCCCCGCTTCCAACCCCCCCCCCCCCCAGATTTTCATCTTTATTGGAGAGACGCTGCTGTCCATGAACTGGGCCGTCGTGGCTGACATTCTGTTGGTGAGTAGGCGGGCCACTGCAGGGTTAGCCCAGAGGCTGTTGGGAGCAAGGAGTGGGGGGTGGAGGCCTCACTTGCCTTAATTGTGGCCTTCACCCCTTCTTCAAAACCCAGCCCCAGACTGAATTCAGAGTCAGCCCCAGATGGGCCTGGAGTCTGGGCATTCACCCCACTCACACCTCAGGGCTGGGGTTCACCTTTGACCTCAGCCTAGACTGAGCCTTGGCCCTGTCCTTGCCCTCTGCCTCCCGCCCCCCTTCTCCCCAGTATGTGGTGATCCCCACGCGACGGTCCACTGCCGAGGCCTTCCAGATCGTGCTGTCCCACCTGCTGGGCGATGCTGGGAGCCCCTACCTCGTTGGCCTGGTGAGCACCGCCCCTCGGCTGGACCCGGGGTGGGGATCGGGGGACCCTGCGTTCCTGGCACTGGCTGACAGCCCTTGGCCTCAGCTTGAGCTGACTTACAAGGTCTGACCTAGTTGGGTGTTCGTGTGCTCTGCGCCCGGCGCCCCTCACCTCGGAGCCTCAGCCAGGCGGGCAGGACTTCATTTTGGAAGATTCCGCAGCGAGGCCACAGGGCTTTCCCTGGTTCTCCAGACCACCCTTCTTTGCCAGCTCCCGACTCCTTTGTTCTTCCGCAGTCTGGGGGCTCCCTGTCCGTGACTCGTTCTCCTGGCTCTCCTTTTCTCGTCTCCCTGCAGATCTCCGACCGCCTCCGCCGGAGCTGGCCCCCCTCCTTCTTGTCCGAGTTCCGAGCCCTGCAGTTCTCCCTCATGCTCTGCGCCTTCGTCGGGGCTCTGGGCGGGGCAGCCTTCCTGGGCACTGCCATCTTCATTGAGGGTGACCGCCGGCAGGCTCAGCTGCACGTGCAGGGTCAGTGGGGGCCTTCCCTTTGTCCATCCCCGACTCCTTGCCCAACTTCATGATACCCCGTGCTCGTCCGTCCGTCCGTCTGCCCGGACCTATGTCCCTGGCTTCTCTCAGCCCACGGTTCTTCCCCCATCCTGCTTTGGGTCCGGCTGTCCAACGAGCTGACGCTCCCCTGTGCCCGCAGCGCTGATGGCTCTGCCGCCCCGTGTCCACTTCCCACCGCCCGTCTGTCCCCTCCCTGGCTTTGTGTCTTTCCATCCATCCAGCCCTGGCTCTGACCCCTCCCTTGGCAGGTCTGCTGCGTGAGGCAGGGCCCACAGATGACCGGATCGTGGTACCCCGGCGAGGCCGCTCCACCCGCGTCCCCGTGTCCAGCGTGCTCATCTGAGGGGCCATCGCTCGCCAGCGCGCATCCCTATCCCAGCTGGCCCTGGGCCCGCCCCAGAAGGTGCCCGGGCCGAACCCTTGGACTGGCCCAGCTTCTAGGAACGGCCTCGGGCCGCGTTCCAGCTCCCATACACTACACAGGCAGCGGTCGGTCGGGGCAGGGGGGCGGTGGGTCCGGGAGGGGCCTTCCTCTCTCCTGGAGCAGCCCCAGGGGCTTGGTGCTATTTGTAACTGAATAAAATTTGTAGTCAGACCCCAAGTGCCTGCTCGAGTCTCTCTGGGCGTTAGTATCTCTGGCTGGCAGACCGCAGGGGATGCCCTCTAGCCCCAGGACTCCCGGGGCTAGAGGGTCACTCCTGTGGGGACCTTAGGCAAATCCCTGCTCTCCGGGGCCTGGCGAACAGCAGTGTGGGGTGAGCGAGCTCAGTATGACCGTGAGTCAGAACCGTGGTTCCCCTAGAGCCCGCCCCTCTTGGCAGGCCGGCCAGGGTGAGGTGGGGTGGGCACTGCCCTGTGCCCCTCAGCTCCCAGGGGCAGGGCCTCCCTCCTGGCTGCCTCCTTGAGCCACGGCTGTGGAGGCCGTGGCTGTGGGCTGGCCTGCCCGCGTCTTGCCCTTCTTCCCCTGGTAGGGCTCGCTCTGCGTCCTGGTGGCCAGCAGACCTGTCTCGAGGGCCTGCGGGTGGCCTCGCGGGCCTCCGCCTCCCCCTCCCCACTGGCTGGGTGGGGGTGGGAAGGGGGCGGGTGCAGCTGGCTGAGCCCGATGATTTCCTGCCCTCGCCCGGGCTCACCACAGCTTCCTGCCACAGGCGGGCAGGCGCTGAGGAGAAGCAGGCGCCTAGCCGAGCGGCAGGTAGGGCTGGGGCGCGCAGGGGCCGCGCCGCCGGGTGACTGGTGCCCCAGACTCCAGCCCGGACCCTGGCCGGACTGCGCAGGGAGCAGGGGTCTTGCACGGTCGGCGGTGACCCGCCCCCCCCTACTCAGCCCAGAAAGGGGGAGGGGCCAGTGAGTCCCCAAGGAGGGCGCACTTGCCCCCCACCCCCACCCCCCGTCGGGCTTCCAGGCTGTGCCCACCCGGCCTCCGCACCCCTGCTGGCCTGGCCCTCACCCCACCGCGGCTCGGCCCTTGAGGGGGTGTGCGGCGGGCAGCCGGGCCTGGTGCAAGCTCTCTCCCGCAGATGGAGGCGGTCGTCCTGATCCCCTACGTGCTGGGCCTCCTGCTGCTGCCGCTGCTGGCTGTGGTGCTGTGCGTGCGGTGCCGAGAGCTGCCAGGTGAGTGGGGGCTCGGCCCTCCTCTACCTCTCACTCCATCCCGACTGTCCCGAACTCTGCTCTCACGCGAGACCTGAGCCCCGTACTCCCAGCCTCTCCCCTCTTCACCCTGCTTCCTGCCTTACTGGCTTCTCTTCCCCAGGCTCCTATGACAATACGGCCTCTGACAGGTGAGTTGCCCGTCGACCCTAGGTGGCTCCCTCAGTGCCCTGTGTGGCCCCGGGGAGGGGAGGGGACTGGGATGGGAGCTGGGGTCTCTCCTGCCCTTACCTATCTGTGTCTCTCCTGCCAGCTTGGCCCCAAGTAGCATCGTGATCAAACGCCCTCGTGAGTACACGGAGGGTCCTCTCCCTCGGGTGTAGGGGAGGGGGTCCCCTGGCGTGTGAGAGAAAGCGTGCCTCTGTTCAGGTTCCCCCCCACGGTGGCTGCCCACATGGCTTTGATCTGAGCTGGGGATAGGAAGGGAGATGGGTGTCCTCAGGCTGGTGCAGGGCCCAGGGGGTTCACAGAATTAGCCTGTCCTTTGAGGCCTCGATGAGTATGGGGGCAAAATGTCTGGAGTCATTCCTTGAGCTTGGTCTCGTGTCCTCAGCCACACTCGCCACCTGGACACCAGCCACCTCCTATCCTCCTGTTACCTCCTACCCACCCTTGAGCCAGCCGGACCTGCTTCCCATCCCGTGAGTAGCGTCCTCCCCTCCAAATCCCCCTTTTTACCCCCTCGCCTCTGAGGATTGGGGATCTCTTTCCCTGTTGCAACCCCTCTTGGTCCAGTGCCCCATCCCAGCATGACTTCTGACCTTTGACTCCCAGGAGGTCCCCACAGCCCCCTGGGGGCTCCCACCGCATGCCATCTTCCCGGCAGGACTCAGATGGTGGTAAGTGTGGAGCAGGGCTCAGGGGGCCGGGGCTGGGCAGAGGATAGACCCCGTGTGAGCTGACTCAGCCTCCCTCTTGCTCTCTCTCTGAAGCCAACAGTGTGGCGAGCTACGAGAACGAGGGTGCGTCTGGGGCCCCAGGTGCCCTGGTTGCAGGGAGGCTGGGGCCTGGGCTGGGCCCTGCTGATCGCTGTGTCGTTACCTCAGAGCCCGCCTGTGAGGACGACGATGAAGACGAGGAGGAGGATTATCCCAACGAGGGCTACTTGTGAGTGGCCAGGTGGGGGGGGTGGGAGCTCCAGCTGGGGGTCCTTACTCAGCTGCCCCTTGACTTGTCCTCAGGGAGGTGCTTCCTGACAGCACGCCAGCGACAGGCACTGCTGTCCCACCGGCTCCCGCGCCCAGCAACCCCGGCCTCCGAGACAGCGCCTTCTCCAGTGAGTTGGCCATTTCTGACACTCTGCGTTGCGGCCCGTCCGCTCTTCCCTCTCCTGTTATTTCTTTGATGCTTGCTGCCCCTCCGCATTCTCTCTCCTCTCTTTCTAGAACACCTGTTCCTCAGGGCGGACTTCCACTCTGATCTGCTGGTTTCCTTACTTTTTCTATCCTCTTTTCTATTTCTTTGTCTTTCCCTTTTATCGTCTGTGAGATTTCTCCAACTTCACTATTCTTTGAGACTCTGTTCTTTTGTCTCTTATCTGAAAGCTCTTTTCTTGGTCTCTGGTGTTCCTTTTTCATAGCCTTCTGTTCTTGTTTCACAGAGACAATACCATCTCGTACATTTTTAAAGATATTGATTATAGATTGTCTTCTTTGAGGGTTTTTTGGGAAGTTTTCTTCTGCTTCCGGCATCATTTTGGTTTCCTTTGAGCTGCTTTTCTCCCTTCGTGTTGGTCTCACGTTGCCTGTTAGAGGCTTCCTTCCATTTTCTGTCGCTCTCCTCACTTTCCGTACCTGTTCCGGGCCATTCCTTCTACACCCTGACTTCGTGAGCGAGCTCGATTCCCAGCTCCCCACCTCCCCTGAGCTCATTTATTCATCCATCCCTCACTTACTCGCCGTGTTTACTGGGTGCCTCTGATAAAACAGCTCACGAGATAGTGTCATGATAAAGGAGCTCAGCTTGTCAGGGACCTCCTACGTGCCTTTCTGAGAGCATTTCGTGTATCAACTCATTAAACCTCAGGATCCCCAGGTGCTCTTGAGCCCATCTCTTCCCTTCCTGCACCTCGGTTGTCCTGACTGTATGACAGGAGGGATCACGGATCTCACAGACACTTGGCGGCCCTGTTCAGATATTCTTGGCTTTAGTTCTCACTGTGCTCCTGGGAGGTGGGTGCCGCCCCTCGCCCTATTCTACAGATGAGAACACCGAGGCCCAGAGAGGCTAGGTGGCTTGTGTGAGGCTACACGACTGTCACTGTGGGAGCTGGGTTTGCACCTGGGCTCTCTGGCTCCAAAGCCTGCCTCGTCCACGGCCTCGTGGAGAAACAAGTCAGCGTGAAGGGACAAGATAGGTGGGAGGCACCCGGGTGGCTCAGTCACCTAGGCGTCCGACTCTTGATCCCGTCTCAGGCCTTGATCTCGGGGTCGTGAGTTCAGGTCCCACGTTGGGCTCCGTAAGATGGCGCCGACGGCTCCAGGTGCCGGAAGACACCAGGATGGGAGTGGGGGTCAGGGCAGGCCTGGCCGACGGGGCCCGTGGGGCGACAGCACCTGACTCGGCACCCCACAAGCGTTGTCTCACACGGGCCACCCAGCGCCATGGCTCCGAGCTGCTCTCTGTCCCTGCCCCCAGCCTGGCCGACATGCTGTCTGTTCTCCCCCACACTTCCACTCCCTCTCATCCGCTCTGGGCACGTTGCCCTACTTCTCTCCGTCACCAGGGCCTCTGCGGGACCCCCTGGGGCTGGCTGCAGGGAGGCCTCTGGGGTCTGTGCTCGGGGCTCTGGGTGACAGTGCCGGGGGCCCTGCTTCTCCTGCAGTGGAGTCGGGGGAGGATTACGTGAACGTCCCCGAGAGCGAGGAGAGTGCAGACGTGTCTCTGGGTGAGTGGCCGGTGCCCCCTAGGGTCCCCCTTCCCTCCCCCACCCTCACTGCTGTGGCCCTCTTTCTGAGTGTCCTGTTCTCTCACCCTCCACGTGGCCGTCCCCCCTTCTGATCTGTCCCCGCAGATGGGAGCCGGGAGTACGTGAATGTGTCCCAGGAGCTGCCACCCGTGGCTAGGACCGAGCCTGGTGTGTGCTGGGATGGGAGGTGGCAGGAGCTTGGGGTGACGTGAAAGGTAATGTGCCCGGGGCAGGAGGGACGGTCTGTGAGCTTAAGACTGATCTCTTTCCCCTTCCAGCCATCCTGAGCTCCCAGAACGACGACGAGGAAGAGGGAGCTCCAGATTATGAGAATCTGCAGGGGCTTAACTGAGGGTCCGGTGAGAGGCCCTGCCCACCCTTCCGCGGCCCCTCAGCCCTATCCTCCGACTCCTTCGGGGACCCCTCGGACCCCCACTGACCTCCTGACATCGCAACCCCTCCCTCTCCCTGTCCTGTTGTTTCAGCGTGAGGCCATGCCTGTCCTCGAACCAGCCTTGCTCGGGAGTGCCGAGCTGGGCAGCTGGCAGTGGCTCTGGGGGGCCCTACTAGGCACCCGACCCTGACTGCAGCCTGAGAACAGCCTGAGAATCTCCCCCCTTAACTTATTGTCACTTTGGGGTCCAGTCTGTGTGCCCCCAACACTCTGCACCTTCTGACACAGCCTGAGAATGAACTACCCTGGCCCCGGCCCTATTCGGTGGTAGAATAAAGGCTGGTGTGGTCTGTAGCACTCTTGCCTTTGGGGGGCCCGTGGGGGGGAGTCCGAGTGAGGGTGGGCTTGCCTGGGCGCCTGTGTGGGAGTTGTCTGTGTGCACGCACGTGTGTGTGTGTGTGTGTGTGTGTGTGTGTGTGTGTGTGTGTGTCTGGGGGTCTCCATCCTCCCTGGGCCGCTGTGCTCCTGAGGGTCCTCACCAGCCTTTGGGAGTGACCAAATGGTGCCTGGGGCACGGCGCTTCGGCGTGAGGCAAGTCCGACCCAGACTGGACCTTCTGGGCTTCGAGGCTTCGATGCATCTCCCCCAACGCGATAGTCCACCGGACCCATGGCAGACGATGGCTGGGATGATGGGAGGGCAGGGCATGGGGAACCTTGGGTGCAGAGTGACCTTCGAGAGCAAGACTGCTTCCTGCCGGCCCTCATTTTCTCCATCTTTAAAGCAAGGGGGTGGACTTAACCCCAAGCAACTGAAAGGTAATGTGCGATGCAGCCTTTTCGGACTCGGGTGTGCAGATGACTCACTGGGAGGTCTTGCTAAAATGCAGATTCCGAATGAGTAGGTCTGGGATGGGGCCCGAGAGTCTGCATTTCAGAGAAACTACCAGATGCTTCTGATAGCGCTCTTCCGAGAACCAGACTTCGAGCACCTTCTGGTGGACGCCCTGGTCATTGTGATTGGCTCTGGTCTGGGCACGTGACGTAATCTGGGCCACCGAGGACCAGCCCTGAGACTTGGGCCGGAAGTGACCGGAAGGAGAAGCTCTTTTTGCTCCATGGCAGTTGGTAAACTGGAAGAATATATTCCTGGCGCTACTTGGTGAGCCTGCCCAAGAACGAAGTCCACGTGGAGGAGAGAATGGCCTCGAGGTGGACAGGGTGTCGGAATCTCTGGGTCCAGTCACATCTGAAGCGAGACACCCCCCTCAGACTTCCCAGTTACATGGGCCAATAAATTACCCGTTGTCTTCACCCGGCTTGACTTGGGATTTCTGTTGCACACGCCAAGGTAGCCCTGAGTGATGCACACAGTTGTTGGCGTCCTTTGTGGGCTCCAAAGGCAATAGTGACAGCTTCCCTTCAAGCATGCGCCGTGTTTCCACGCTTCCCTCGTTCGATCGCTGCCGGTCCCCTGTGGTCAGTTACTGTGGGTATCCCCATTCGCAGGTGAGGAAGCAGGCCCAGAGAGGAGAAGCGATTTGCCCAAAGGCACACAGCCAAAGTGACAAGTCTGGGATTCGATCCGGGGCTGTTGGCCTCTGGAGTCACTGCTGCCAATGTCCTTGCTCTGGGTGTTGTGCAAAGTGTCGGGTGCTCTACCAGGGAAGCTTGTGAGAGGCCCGATTGGAGAAATGGGGGAGGGAGGCTTAGAGAGAGCGTTGGACAGGCTGGATGTCAACAGGGAGAGTTTATCTGGAGGAAATAGACGAGAAGAGGCACCTTTGTGCCTGGGCCAAGGAACAGAAAGTTTATCACAAAGGTATGCTGGTGCAAGCACCCTGGAGAACGATCTAGCAACATCAGTAAGGCTGAAGATGGTGTGTCCCTTTATCTGGCAAACTCTCGGGTATAAACCCAGAGCAGCTGGCACACGGGCTCAGGGGGCGGGCACCTGGGGCTCGGGGCAGCCTTGCAATGGCCAACAGCTGGCAACGGTAGGGGCCGTGACCAGGAGAATGGACAGGGCTTGTAGCCCAGTCACAGCACGGACGCTTCCCAGCAGGTGAAAATGAGTGCATCGGGGCAACACCAGTCAGCACAGATAAATATCACCAAGAGAATATGGAGTGAGAACCAGAAAACAAGTTGTTTTATTTATATATAGAAAGTTGGAAACATGAAAACCGAAATCTATGGTTCAGGGATACACAGCGTGTGCAAAATGGGCAAAGCAACGAGGAACACCAAGTTCAGGAGAGAGGCAACCGTGCGGCCGAGCGCGGGGAAGGGTCGGGAAGGCATTCGGGAAGGCCTCAGTGATAAGTGTCATGTCTTATTCTTAAGCGGAGTTGGGTACACAAGTGTTTGAGACAGGATTCTCTTAAGTGTTTGCATATCTAAGCGATTTCATAATAATAAGAGAGACCGAGGCCCAAGGAGGGAATAAGTGGGGGTGGGAGGATAGGGCAGCTTTAAGAGACAGTAAACGGGCTGAGAATTGCTGGTCGGTCTATGCCAAGGCGGGTGAGTTCCAGGCCTTAGCAGCAGCATGTGCAAAGGCCCTGAGGTGGGGGGCGGTGGGGAGGCTGTTGCATGAGAAGTGGTGGTGGGCTAGCCGAAGAAGCGGCAGGGGCAATGGAGAGGGGTGGTGGAAGGAGATGTTTGGGAGGCCGAAGCAAGGGGCGTGGTGACAGGTTGTGCCGGGAGGCATGGGGACATCCAAGGTGACTCCAGTCCTTGCCTTGGTGGATTGGGGGTAGGGGCATTCCCTGAAGCACTAACTAAGCAGCTTCCCATTTTTGCCTCTTGGACCAGCGAGATTACATGGCTTTGCTTCCACCGGTCGACGAGCCAGCCAGGACAGAGTCAATGCAATGAGATCTATGGGTCTGGGGCTGGGGTATCTTTGCCCACTGGGGTGGCCGGTAGAAAGAATCCCTGTGGATGGAAGCTGGGAGCGGAAATATTTTTTCTTTTTTTTTCTTGTACAAGGCATTGACGGTCACTGCCACGGGAGCTTGGGCTCTTCGTGATGTTCGGTGTTGTTTTCCCCAAAATGCACCATGTGGCCCATGAGTCCTGGGAGCAGCTTCTCAGGAAAGAATTCTGTGGTCGGGAGAGCCTGGGAAAAGTTGTCTCATGCTCCGTTGCAGAGACAAAATGCGCGTTAATAAGTTCATGGCTCAGGAGACATCCTGTGATAAATATCTTTGTTTCTCTTTACCAAACCCGGTGTTTCCTGAACTTATTTGACTTCAGGGGGAAAAAAATTATTATTAGCAATTCGCAGACCACCTTTTAACATCGATAGAGGACATCTTTTGTTTTCACCTTCCCCGCATGCTGCTTTCTTCCAAAGCCACCACCAGATTTGCATTGGAAATGTTTACAGGACTCAGGTGGGGGCCAAGCTTGGATGTGACTGTGACCCAGGATGGGCCGATCATTATAGCCCACCTCCTGGCCTCAGTAACTGGTTGATACTGGAACACGTGACCCAATTCGGGCCAATGAGACACCTTCCCGAGACTTTTGGTTGGAACTCCTGGCAAAGAGAAGCTGTTTATCCATTGAGGGGGCCCGCTGGGGGATGCAGGCTTGCAACGTTTGCAGGCTTCTGCTTGGAGAGAGCATGCGGGTGAATGAAGGCACCGCAGAGGAAAGCAGTGTGGACCAAATAGAAATAGAAAAGTTGAGTTCTTGGGGAGCCTGGGTGGCTCGATGGGTTAAGCATCTGACTTCAGCTCAGGTCATGATCTTACTGCTCGTGAGTTTGAGCCCTGCATTGGGCTCTGTGCTGACAACCCGGAGCCTGGAGCCTCCTTCGGATTCGTTTCTCCCTCTCTCTCTCTGCCCCTCCCCAACTTGCACTCTGTCTCTCTCACTCTCTCTCAAAAATAAATATGCATTTAAAAAAAATAAAAAAATAAAAAGAAAGTTGGATTCTGATAGCCCACCTAAGCACCCAGATCAGTGGTCCTGAAGCCATTGATTGCTTCTTTTTAAAAACAATTTTTTAACGTTTATTTATTTTTGAGAGACAGAGCACAAGCAGGGGAGGGGCCGAGAGGAGAGAAACACAGAATCGGAAGCAGGCTCCAGGCTCTGAGCTGTCAGCACAGTGACGACACGGGGCTCAAACTCCTGAACTGCGAGATTGTGACCTGAGCCAAAGTCGGATGTTTAACCGACTGAGCCACCCAGGCGCCCCATGGATCTCACTTTTCAAAGCCTTCTTATTCCGGGGTCCGTAGCCCCGAAAGGTATCCCCGGAAGAAAAGGGAGGGGATCCCGGTCCCTGGTTGCTGAGAAACTCGGAAACAGGTGTGGCTGGGGTCAGAGGCCTAAATATTATCGCCAACTTCTTTCTCCTCAGCTCTCCTTTCTGTGTGGCCCGTAGCTTTCGTCTCCTTGTGTGGTCATGTGACAGGTCTAGCGGCTCGGGACACAGACACCGTGTGTTTCCACACATGCCTGGGGGAGAGGGGGGGCAGAGGTCCGAGCATCTCCAGCAAAAGCCCTACACTCCCTCTAACTGCCCTGGCTTGGGACACATGACTTCCGGAGCCAGTCGCTGGCCAGGAAGGTGTCCCGTGCCGACCGACTTAGGCCTGTGGTGTATACTCCACCCGCAATTCTGAGGTTCTGGAAATGAGAAGGCACCCAAGATTAGGGGCTATTGCTGGTAGAAGGGGGGACGGCTGTTGAGATGCATTTGTTCCACATTTATTGTGTGTGTGCCGCACTCATTCTTTCAGTGAGTTTCACAACACGCCTAGTGTCTAAGGTATGAGGGGCCCCTCTTGTGGAAAAGGAAAAAGGTGGAGACGCCTGGGTGGCAAGTTAAGCGTCCGACTTGGGCTCGGGCCATGATCTCAGAGCTCGTGAATTCGAGCCCCGCGTCGGGCCCTGTGCTGACAGCTCGGAGCCTGGAGCCTGCTTCCGATTCTGTGTCTCCCTCTCTCTCTGCCCCTCCCCCACTCTCTCTCTCTCTCTTAAAAATAAACATTAAAAAAAAGAAAAAAAGAAAAAGGAAAGGAAAAAGGTTCAGAGAGGTTAAGGATGTGCTTAAGGTCACACAGCAAATTCCAAAGTTATTTGTGGAAGCGCAGCCTGCTTTGGGTGGGGGCAGGGAGGCGACGAACTGGTTAAAAGTTAGCACAAGAGGAGAAAACACAGAGGCAAACCAAAAGAGCCGTTCCACAGAGAGTGGAATCAGGCTCTGCACAGGGACTTTTGCTCAAACTCGAGGGACTAAGGCTCTGTCTCTCTTCTGGGACTAGTCAACAGAGGACAGAGGAGCCTGGAGTGACCAGAGGCCACCAGGGGAAGGGCACCCACGAGAGAGAAGGCAGCACGGAGGTGAGCGGTGCCAGGTCGAGGAGAAAGCTTCTTGGGAATGTGGGTTGAGGTCCTGGATCCGTCTGGGCCTGGAACTGGATCTACCCATGAAGCGTTCAGTTACTGGAGTTACTAACACCCTCCCTCACTTGGCTCAGCTCCAGCTGGACTTCTGTCGTTTGCAAATGAAAGGGCCCTGACTCATCGAGACAGGATGCTGTGGCGCTTCGACCTTCAACAGGCCCACTGTCAGCCACTTACGTGTGTCGTGGTGCCCTGCCATGCACTCCACGTACGTTTGGTCCTGTGACCCCGAGTAAGTTCTTATTGCCACCTGTGTACAAACGGGGAAACTGAGGCTCGGAGAGGGCACCGTGGCCAGACCCAGCAGGGCGCTGGCGCTCCCTCCCTGAGTGCCCAGGCAACTCCTGTTCCCGAGTGCCTCCTCTGTGCCCACCAGGTCCCTCCTCGGGCCTCTGTCCACCTCTGGCCCCGAGCGGGGTGGGCCACTCAGAAACCCCCTGCCGCCCCCGCCCCCGGCTGGGCATCTCCTGGGGCGGCGGGGACTCCAGGGCTGGGCCTGAGCACAGTCCTTCTTCTCAAGGACACAGGGCTTCGTAAGCCCAGCGGGGGGACGCTTGGGGCATCTGTGGCGTCGTGGGGGCTCTGAGAAAGATGGGGAAGGGGAGGCCTCTGGTCTCCTTCCCCCAGGGCCCCTCTTGCCTGGGCCCGGCGGCCCCCCCTTCCCCTCCCCCCTGCACCTGCGCGGGCGGCCCCCTGAGCTTTCCTCACCTTCTCCCATCTGGCTCCCACACTCGCCAATTTCTTTTTGTTTCCGGATGCTCCCCAACACCCCGTGCCTCACACCCCAACCCTGATCGCCTCCCTCTCCCGCTTGCCGCTTTCAGTTTTGCCTCAGCTCTGGGGCTCCTCTCTTGCCTCCTTTTGGCTCTGTGTCTTTGGGGCACCCCTCCCCTTTCTCTCTCTCTCCACCTCTGTCTGCCTCAATCTGTTTCTCCTCTGTCTTGGAATCTCTATCTCTCATCCATCTCTCTGTCTCTGTGCGGCTCTCTGTCTCAGAGAGTCTCTCTGTCTCTTTCCTCTCTGTGCCTCCGTCTGTCTCTCATCTCTCTGTGGTTCTCTGTCTCTCTCTGTGATCTCTCTCTTGTTCTCTGTCTCCCTCCTCCTCTCCCTGCCCCTCCCTCCCCACATCCTGAGTTGTCTTTGGGGAACCGGAAATTTGGGGGATCAGAGAGATACTGGGAGGCTCAGCTGCTGCCGCCTAGAGATAATGCGTGGGGGGGGGGCGCTGGGGCTGGATGGGGGTGGGGGAGCCCAGAATCCCCTGCGTCTTCCTCCTACCCTGGTGCACGCAGAGACAGGCAGAGGAATTATGTCCCCTCCCCGGGCCTCGGCGTCCCCTTCTGCGGAGTGGGTCCGATGAACCACCTCCCTCGTGGGGTTGGTGCGAGCGAGAAGAGAAGTTAATCGAGAAGTTAATCGAGCAGCCTGGCCAGAGCAGGGGCTCAGGGAGATTGGGGATGAGGGACAGAAGCGAGGGCATGTGCAGGGGAGTCGGGGGGTGAGGCTGACTGGGACTGAGAGGGGCTGAGGGGAGCGTGGCTCCCAGGTGCTCCTGAGCCCGTCTTTCCCCCTCCCTGCACCTCATTCGTCATCCCCTCTGTACCACAGTGGGCTTCCGCGTTGAACACCTGCTTGGTGGCACTTTCTCTGCCACACGTCCTGTCTATAGTCCCTGCTTGAACCCTCACAACACCCTTGCGAGGTGGGTACTGTTATTATTTTCCAGGTGGGGAAACTGAGGCACAGAGAAGTTGAATGGCCTGCCCAAGATCACGCAGCTGGGAACCCTCCACGGGACAGGACTCTGAATTAGGCCGGTCGTGGCCCAAGTCTGGGGGTGCCGTATATGCACCCATTTGAAACAGAGACAGCGTTAACCACCACCAGCCGCGGCCCACCCCCCCCGCCCCGACCTTAAATCCCGGGGAGAGAAAAGCATTTTCTTCTCAATTCTGATTCTGGTTACAGAGAAAGGCTCTGTGGGAGTGCGACATGTAGTTGCCTTTGAAATGACTTTCCGTGTAAAAAGGAAATCATTTTAAAGAAAAGTAACGAGAGACTTGGTTTGGGCAGTTTATGGATGTGGTAAGAGTCCTACACGTGGATTCGGAATCGAGTCTTAGGAACCCCAGAGGGACCGAGAACGCTTTCCTGGCTCTGCCGACGTCCCTCCCAGCCAGGCAGAGCTCTCAACCGCCTGCCCAAACCACGTGGCCAGTCAGCGGCGGATCTGGGACCCCAGCGGCCACCGCATGGGCCGTAGGGATGATCAAAGGGCCACCAGAGCCCCAGAGACCGTCCGGTCCTTCAGAGATCCTGGGAGCAAGCCGTAGAAAGCAGCTGGGGCTGTCTGATTCAGAGACTCCGCAGATGGGGGGCCAGGCCCAGAGGATCATGGGAGAGGGCCAAAGTGGGCTCAGAAGACCAGCAGGAAGTGAGGGGACGGTCCTGCCGAGCAGGTGTCCGCTGTGTCCAGACACTCTCAGCCCAGGCAGCAAGCCATTGGCTTGAGCCCCAGCCGTCCTCCCCCCTCCCAGGCCTCATGCCCAAGAGGGGGGGAGGAGGTCCTCCCCGTAAAGGAAGTGAGCCCCCCACCGAGCCACACATAGTAAGTAAGGGCCTCCAGGCCCCTGACCCGGAGCCAGGAGCCCCTCCCCTCCAGGCCTGACTTCTGCTCAGCCCTGCGCTTGCTTGGAGTTCCTTCCCCGCTCTGGGCCTCAGTACACCCCTCTGCCGAGTGGGGGTGATGGCGCCCAAGCAGATCCGTGGCTTTTAAATCACGCCAGGGACCTAATTCAGAGATCCAGCAGCCAGTGGGTGTGTGGAGACAAATACGAGACTTTGAGGACCTCTGTCGACCCAGGCTTTCTCTAGGACAGTACCATTTGGCGTCCTGATGCGTTTTTTGTAGCCTGAAAGAGAGTGACACATGTGAACTCACAAAACAAGTTTATGCTGATAAAAGACCGGGTTTTATCTGTTTCGTGCACACAGGGCTGCTGGTGGCACGCCAGCCATCCTCCCCGGCCAGCTCCTGAGTCAGGCCTTCCTGCTCTCGCCCCGCTGCGAGCGAGCCACGCAGGCCCCTGTCTCCAGGCCTTTGCACCACTCTCCCTCCTCCTGGAGCTCTCTCCCGTCCTCACAGGCCCCGGATCTTCTGACGCTGGGATCTCAGATGAAGTTCCCCTTCTCAGAGCCCTTCCGGTCTGCCCCATGTAATCTCGTGCCCTTCCCGTCACCCTGTATCCTGTAACCCCATCGAATTGGTATCGTGAGCGCTGATCCTTTCATGCATTCAGCGTCTGTCATCTGTTCCCTCTAGGCTGCGAGCTCCCCACTCATCTCTGTCACTCCGGGGCCTGGAGCTCGGCGTGCGGTCGGCGCCTGGGAAGTGTTGCTTGAAGCAAGTGAAAGACAGCTGGAGCGGATCATGTCAGGCCCTCCGTGAAGAGCTCCCCACGGTTCTTGCAGTCCCAGCAAAGGATACCTGCCCGGCCCCCGGGGAAGCACTGTCTAAAGGAGAGATTGCAAACTGGCGGCCCACCGCAGTGTTTAATTTTTTTTTTTTTATTGTGGTAAACACACACACACACACACACAGACACAACACAAAATTCGCCATCCAATCATTTCTCAGGGTACAGTCGAATAGCGTGAAGTGTATCGTTGGGCAACAGATCTCCAGAACGTTTTCTTCTTGCAAAACTCCAGCTCTGTACCCATTAAACAGCACCTCCCTGGCCCCCCTCCCCCCAGCCCCTGGCAACCACCGGTCTACTTTCTGTTTCTATGCATTTGAATACTTGAGGTGCCTCATATCATGGGAATCGTATGCTATTTGTCTTTTTGCGACAGAAAGCTTAGCGTGTCCCCAAGGCTCATCCATGTGGTGGCATGAGACATGATTTCCTAACTTGTTAAGGCTGCATAATATCCCATTGAATATATATATATATATATATATATATATACACACCACGTTTTCTTCATCCGTTCATACTTTCGTGGACTCTAAGCTCGCTTCTGCGTCTCGGCTATTGGGAACATAATGCTGATATGAACACGAATGTGCAAATGTCTCTTTGAGATTCTGTTTCCGTTCTTCGGGGTGTATGCCCAAAGTGGAATTGCTGGATCATTTAAAAAAAATGTTTTTTAAAACCTGCATGCTATTTTCCATAACAGCTGCACAATTTTACATTCCTACCGGCAGGGCAGAAGGGTTCCAATTCCTCTGCATCCTTGTCAATGCTTGTTATTTGCTATTTTTTTTAGAGCAGTCATCTTCGTGTCGATGAGGGGATATCTCGTTGTGGTTTTAATTTGCATTTCCCTCATTATTAGTGATGTTGAGCACCTTTTCATGTGCGTGTTGGCCACGTGTATATTGTCTTTGGAGAAATGTCTGTTCAAATTCTTCGCCCATTTAAAAAAAATCTAGTTGCTTTTTTGTTGTTGAATTGTGGGAGCTCTTTATATATTCGGGATATTAACGCCTTTTCAGATGTATGATCTGCAAATATTCTCTCCCATTTTGTGTGTTGCCTTTTCACTGCATTGATTTTGTCCTTTGATGCACAGAAGGTTTCATTTATTTATTTATTTGTTATTGATTTATATATTTTTTTAATTTTTTTTTTAACATTTATTCATTTTTGAGACAGAGAGAGACAGAGCATGAACATGGGAAGGTCAGAGAGAGAGGGAGACACAGAATCCGAAACAGGCTCCAGGCTCTGAGCTGTCAGCGCAGAACCTGATGCGGGGCTCGAACCCATGAACTGTGAGATCGCGACCTGAGCCGAAGTCAGACACTCAACCTACTGAGCCACCCAGGTGCCCTGATGCACAGAAGCTTTTAAGTTTGATGTAGTCCCATGTATTTGTTTGTGCTTTTGTTGCTAAGCCTTTTGCATCATATCCAAGAAATCATTGCTAAATCCAATGTCATGAAGCTTTTCTCATGTTTGTTTCCCTCTGCCTAGGATTTTTATAGCTTTAAGTCTTTTTTTTTAGTGTTTATTTGTCTTAATTTTATTTATTTTTGAGAGAGACAGAGTGTGAGTGGGGGAGGGGCAGAGAGAGAGGGAGACACAGAATCCGAAGCGGGCTCCACGCTCTGAGCGGTCAGCAGAGACGTGGGGCTCAAACTCACGAACCTCGAGATCACGACCAGAGCCGAAGTTGGATGCTTAACCGACTGAGCCACCCAGGTGCCCCTAGTTTTAGGTGTTATAGTCGATCTTAATCCATTTTGAGTTATTATTTATTTATTTATTTATTTTACATGTGGCTATCCAGTTTCCCCAACACCATTTGTTGAAAAGACTGTCCTTTCCCCGTTGAGTGGTCTTGGCCCCTTTGTCAGAGATCATGTGACCATGTATGTGAGGGCTTATTTCTGGACTCTATTCTACTTATTTTATTCCGTTGGTTTATATGTCTGTCTTTTTTTTTTTTTAATTTTTTTTAACGTTTATTTATTTTTGAGACAGAGAGAGACTGAGCATGAACGGGGGAGGGTCAGAGAGAGGGAGACACAGAATCAGAAACAGGCTCCAGGCTCTGAGCCATCAGCACAGAGCCCGACGCGGGGCTCAAACTCACGGACCGTGACATCGTGACCTGAGCTGAAGTCGGACCCTTAACCGACTGAGCCACCCAGGCGCCCCTATATGTCTGTCTTTATGCCAGCACCACACTGTTTTGATTACTGTAGCCTTGTAATAAGTTTTGAAATGGGGAAGTGTGAATCTTTGAACTTTGTTGTTCTTTTTCAAGATTATTTTGGCTATTCGGGGTCCCGTGAGAGTCCATATGAATTTTATTTGTTAAAACATTAACACATTTTTAAAAAAAATGTTTATTCACTTTTGAGAGAGAGAGAGACAGAGAGACAGAGCAGGGAGAGAGGGAGACCCAGAAACCGAAGCAGGCTCCAGGCTCTGAGCTGTCCATACAGGGCCCGATGTGGGGCTCGAACTCACAAACCAGGAGATCATGACCTGAACTGAAGTCGGATGCTTAAGTGACTGAGCCACCCGGTGCCCCTCCAGGAATGGACATTTTAGATGGTTTCCAATAATTTACCAAAAAAAAAAAAAAAAAAGGTGCACTGAACAGTCTTATACATAAGTCATTTAGCATATGTGGGAGTATCTCTGTATAATGAATCCCTAGAAGCAGAGTCATTTGGTCAAAGTGAACAAGCATGTGTGATTCTGACAGATGTTGCCAAATTCCCCTTTGGGGGAGGGGGCCAGCCGACACCCCCACAAGCAATATCCGACAGGGCCTGTCTCCCCACATCCTTGCCAACTCAGAGTGCTATTGAACTCTTGAATTTCTTGCCCAACTGTCGGGTCAAAATTGGCATCCAAATGTAGTTCTTTTTTTTTTTTTTTAATTTTTTTTTTAACGTTTATTTATTTTTGAGACAGAGAGAGACAGAGCATGAACGGGGGAGGGTCAGAGAGAGAGGGAGACACAGAATCTGAAACAGGCTCCAGGCTCCGAGCAGTCAGCACAGAGCCCGACGCGGGGCTCGAACTCACAGACTGTGAGATCATGACCTGAGCCGAAGTCGGCTGCTTAACGGACTGAGCCACCCAGGCGCCCCCCCAGTGCAGTTCTAATTTGCGTTGCTTTTGTCATGAAGAAGAGACAAAAGTCATCTGTATTTTCTGCGATCCCTTTGTGTCCATTGTCGTTTTTTCGAGTAGTTTTTTTTTTTTTTTTTCGTGTTTCTTCCCAGGAACACTTTATATATTAGGAAAATCAAGTCTCTGTGGGTGATTTGAGGGAACAAACGTATTTTCCCGGTTTGGCTCTGTCTATACCCAAGCAAGCAAGCAAACACAAAGACCTCGGAAGTATAACATACACAGCAAAGCACCAGATGAGAAGCGTGAAGCTTGATGAATCGTCACCGAGGGAACCCACCTCTGTCACTTCTCGATCGCTGCTTTATCTCGCTGGGGCTTTTGCCTGGAGAAATTTTGTATTTTTGCCTAGTGGTTTATGGTTTTCATCTAAATTTTCAGTGTGATTCAGTGTAAGGTGTGATCTCTGGCACAGCCGCTTATTTATTTATTTATTTATTTATGTATTTATTTGTTTATTATTATTATTTTTGCCCAGATGGCAAAGCCTCGTCCCGCTGCCGTTTAGTGAATACTCTGTATTTTCTTTGCTAGTCTGAAATGGTGCCACGGCCTCAGACTTCCCCTGGTCTGTGTTTTGGATTTTTCTGCTCGCTTTCTAACGTCTGTCTGTTCTTGGGCCACGTCAGTTGGTGATCTCTGATTTGGGGACTTAGCGGATGCCTCTGTGCTGTGTGTTTTACATGTAAGCTGTAGCTGTTAACAGCTTGGACCCTCGAGCCCTCCGTTTGAATTACAGACTCGAGCAGCAAGGGACTTCATCGCTCTGCCTCGGTTTCTTCGTCTATAAGGTGGGGATAAAAACAGTACCGACCTCCCAGGGTGGCTGGTAGGATTAAATAATTTAACGAATTATGTAAAGTGCCTAGAACAGTGTCTGGTATATAATACACCCTAACCGTTACCCGGTTTGTTTGTATTATTTCAGGCCCCTTAAAATTTTTTTTTTATTTTACTTTTTTTTTTAATTACATTTCTTTATTTTTGAGAGGCGGAGCGTGATTTTTGAGAGGCAGAGCGTAATTTTTTTAAATTACTTTTCTTTGTTTTTGAGGGACAGAGAGAGAGGGAGACGCAGAATCCAAAGCAGGCTCCAGGCTCCGAGCTGTCAGCACAGAGCCTGACGCGGGCCTCAAACCCACAAACCGAGAGATCATGACCTGAGCCGAAGTCAGACACTCAACTGACTGAGCCACCCAGGCGCCCCATTTCACTCTTTTTTTTTTTTTTTTTAAAGTAATCTCTGCGCCAGACGTGGGCCTTGAACTCACGACCCTGAGATCAAGAGTCACAGCCCCCACCGACTCAGCCAGCCAGGGGCCCCGAAGACCACCTTTAATCCTCCCGTCAGCTCTGTGATGTGGAAAGAATCGCTGACCCTATTTGTGGATGAAGAAACCGAGACTTGGAGCCGTGAAATGACTCGCCTGGGGCTTTGGGGGGCAGCGGGCACCGGTTTTGACAGGGGCCTTCCCATTCCTGCGCCGCCTCCCATGGGTGTAAGGGGCCTCCTTTTCCTCCCTCTCCCCCAGCCCAGCGGTGGCTGTGGCTGATCCTCAGAGAGGAAATGTCACCTGAGGCCCCGGCTGCAGGGGGATGGGATGAGGCTTCACCAGGCAGCCTCTGCAGCAGGTCCCGTGTGAAAAGGCCTAGGGGACCCGGGGTGGGGGTGGGGGGACTGGGGCCTCAACAGCTCAGTCCCTTCCTCCAGGGCCTACTCAGCCGCTGCAGGGAAGCCGGGTCTCCAAGGAGGCAGGCGCCTGCTCTGGGCATCCCCAGGGCCCTTGAAAGAGACCTCCAGTCTGCCATGCACCGCACCGGCTCTGTGACCGGACCTCTCTGGGCCTCGGCGCTCTCATCTGTGAGATGGGCCGGTCGCAGTACATCTCAAAGCAGAGGATGGGGGCTCAGCCACATGGCGCGGAGGGCTGATTTGTGGCGGCCTGTTCACTCGAGGCGGTGTGTTCTGTTCTGTTTTCTGCCCCCCCCCCCCCCCCCCCCCCCGAGCAACGCAGAGCCCAAACTGCCAGTTCAAAGGCCTGTGCCAGGTGCAAGGCAGAAGGGACTGGGGAGGGAAGGCCAAGTGCGACCAGAGAGGAGAGGGGATGGGGAGAGAGTGTTGGAGTTGATGGAGGTTTTCCTCTCTACCTCTCCTTGAGGCTCGCCCTGCCCCGGGGTGAGGCTGGGCGGAGGGAGGGCGGAGGGAAGGGGTCCCCAAGGAGTTTGCAGCCTTTTTTTTTTTTAAAGTTTATTTATTTGTTTTGAGAGAGAGAGAGAGAGGGAAGGAGGTGGGGAGGGGCAGAGAGAAGGAGAGAGGGAGAGAATCCCAAGCGGGCGCCTCACTGTCAGCACAGAGCCTGACGTGAGGCTCGAACACACGAACTGTGAGCTCCTGACCCGAGCCGGAAGCAAGAGTTGGACACTTAACCGACTGAGCCACCCGTGTGCCCCGAGTTTGGTGGCTTTGAGGGAAAGGGGAGTCCACAGCCCCTCCACGGCTGGATTTGCTAGGCACCCCCTAGTCCCACTGCCAGATTTGGCAAAATAAAAATTCCAGATCCAGGGGCGCCTGGGTGGCTCAAGTCGGTTAGGCGTCTGACTTCGGCTCAGGTCGTGATCTCGCGGTTCGTGAGTTCCAGCCCCTCGTGGGGCTCTGCGCTGACCGCTCGGAGCCTGGAGCCTGCTTCCGATTCTGTCTCCCCGTCTCTCTGCCCCTCCCGTGTTCATGCTCTGTCTCTCTGTCTCTCAGCAATAAATAAATGTAAAGAAAAAAAAAAAATTAAAAAAAATTCCAGATCCAACATTTGGGACGTACTCGTACCAAAAACATTATTTGTTGGTTGTCTGAAATTCAGATTTACCCAGTGTCCTGTGGTTTGTCCAGCCAGCTACCCACAGGCATGGAGGGGACAGGGCAGAGAGAGAAAACGGGAGGGCATCTGGGGGGGAAGGCGGTGGGGGTATCCTTTGCATAGTGAAGAGGCCTTCCAGAAGTTTTTGCAGGCTCCGACGGGGACACAGAAGGTAGCTGGGAGGAATGGCTGGCTGGAATGGCTTGCCACCAGGGAGGCTCGCTCTTCTCGGGGGTGATGTGACCTTGGAGCTGAGGGCTGGTGCCCAACTGGGCGTCGAGCAGGAGGCCTGAGGAACCACAGCAAGAGTGAACGTGAGGAAGCCTTGAAGCTAAAGGGAAACCACAGCACTCGGGTGGCCCCGCCACCGGGGCAGGTGGAAGGGGATGGGGGATGGGACTGAAGCGTCAACCAGCCTCAGCTCGGTCCAAACCTCCCCCAACCCCCACCTGTCTTATCACTGTAGCGGGCTCCTACTCACCCCTCATCGGCCCTGTGGGCCTGGGGTCCTCAGGCCAGCCCAGAGGCAAGCAAAGGGGGAAAACACCATGTCCTACAACTCCTGGGACTCAGAGCCTTCAAAGTGACTGAAAAATCACCGGTTTGGACTGAATTTCCCCAAACGTATCTTGATTATGTTGTCAGAGGCAGTGGGGAGCCAGAGTCAGGAAAAAGACGTTCGATCGGTCGGAAAGTCAAGTTCTACTGTTTTCTTCTGCTCTTGGGTCCTGTGGACCGTCTGGCTTGCTCTGCGCACACAGATCACCTGCCCCAGGAGCTGGAACAGGGCCTTGGGCGACAACTGGAAAGCCCAGGGCAGGGCATGCAGGGGGAGGCACCCCAACAGGTGCTCCTTGTGACCCTGACCCTGAGGTCCCCCCGGGGTGGGAAGTGAGAGCTGGCCAAGTGTTTACAGAAAGGCTGATATTTGCAGGGGATGCAACTGTTTATTTTATTCTCAACAACCCTCATAATGGAGTATGGACTGTGGGCGGGCTCGAGTGCTTTCTAAACCCCGGTTCAGTTCATGCCCATAAGAGCCCTTGGAAGCAGGATGACTGTTATCTGCACGTGGCCAACAAGGGCACTGAGTTGCAGAGAGGTTAATTTAAATGGTTTGCCCAAGGTCACACATCCAGGAAGGGGCAGCTCCCAGGGCAGGCCAAGCCCAGCCTGACCACTCAGCAAGCGCCGGGCCCCAGCCCTCAGCACTGTTCATGGGCAGGAAGCTGGACCCTTGGCCAGCCATCCGGAACGTAGGATATGTGTTGAGACGTCCGGTAGGACAGGCCAGGGGCTGGGATCTGGGACGAGCACGGAAACAGGGCACCATTTCTGTTCTTGCAGAGCGCTGGGTCCAGATGGAGAGACAGACGCAGTCACAACCCAGTGCACACAAATCAATGCTACGAAATGAGCCTCTTTAGTGAGCATTTACTGTGGCCACACCCTGCTGTACGCGCGACTTATCTCCTTATCCTTGCAAAAACCCCCTGAGGTAGCACTGGCCTCATTTTGTCGATGAGTAAAGTGAGGCTCAGGGAGATTCAGTAAGTTGCCTGAGGTCACAGAAAGCAAGTGGCAAATTTGGGGCTCGTTAGGGGAAGTGTGGGGTTCAGCGGGGGGCACATCCCAGAGGGCTTCCCAGAGGAGGTGCCGCTGCCCTTGAGTTGTCCAGGAGAGGGGATTGGTCCAGTAGAGAGAAGGCGGAGCGGGTTCCAAGCAAAGGAAACCACCTACAAAAGGCCTGGAAGCTGACCGGCCTGGCAACCTGGGGTTGCTGCGTGTGGCCTGGCCAAGAGGTCACCTGTGCTGAGTAGAACTGGTCCCTTCCCCAGATGGTGGCCCCCGCTCGCCGTTCTCAGGGGCTCTGGCTCAAGGTGCAGGACCGGGCCCAGGGCAAAGACTCAGCCTTGCCCAGCCCTTGGGACAGTGTCGGTGCTGGAATGCCCATCACGGAGGCGGTCCAGACTCCCTGCTCTGTCCCTTTGCGGACTCTGTGGCCTTGGGCAAGTCACTTCCCCTCTCTGAGCCTTGGTTGCTTGAGCTACCTCACGGGCTTTTGTGAGGCTTACATGTTTTAAAAGATACAAAGGGCTCAGAGCAGGGCCTGGCTGGAGTTAGCACTCGAGAAGTGCCAGCTGTCACTGGTTTTGAGACCATCCACCTGACAAGTTCACTGCTTTCACTTGGGTTAAGGGACGCCAGCAGTGGTTATGGAGCCTAGTGGCCCCCAGTCACCCGGCCCCCAGCCCGGGACTCAGCCTTGCCGGTTCCACCACCAAACCCTCACCACCCCCCGGGGCCCCGAGTCCCAGTGGGGGAGGCACAGGTGCCTCTGGCTGGGGACATGGAGATTCCTGGCAGTTGGGGGGAAGGGTGGGAACCAAGAGACGCGGTGACTAAGACGGGAACCCGAAATGCACTCACACAGAGAACGCCTCCAGCAGGTGGGTTCTTTCCCTCGGGCTCTGGTGAGTGAGTCATGCGGGGGCAGGTACAGAAGGTGCTAGGGCCCAAGGGGTGTTGCTTGTCCTTCCCAAGAAGCTGGTTGCACCGTGGGCCAGGGAGGGCTGGGGGCGCCTCCCAGGCTCTAGGGCTGGGGAATGGATAGGCCCTGTGACCGGGAGGCCTGGAGTCAGAAAGACCTGGGTTCAGATTCCAGCACGGTCATTTGGAAGCTGTGCGACCTTGGGCAAGGAACTTCCCCTCTCTGTGCCTCAGTTTCCTCTCCTGTAACATCAGGCCAATTAAATCCACCTCCCGGCACTAAAGCCTTCCTATCGTGCTTTGTTGGATCTTGGTGACTCCCCACCTCAAGGACCTGCAGGGGCTCCCCCTTGCCCACCCAACAGAGCAGGGCCTTCTTCTGTTAGGAGCTGGGTGGCACATTTGCGGAATATCTGCAGACTCTGTGCAGCTTTTCTCTTGTTCAAACCTCACACAAATCTGTTTTATAGCCACGAAAGCAGCCCCACACAGGTGCTCAAGTTGCCCAGGAACAGACCTGGGTTTCAAAACTTCATGTATCCTCTCCGTCGCATACATAGCCTCGCCCAGTTAGTACAACGGTGGGAGGATGTGCCTGGGTGGCTCAGCCGGTTGAGAGAGTCCAGCTCTCGATTTCGGCTCAGGTCATGATCTCACGGTTTGTGAGTTCAAGCCCCGAGTCGGGCTCCACGCTGGCAGTGGGGAGCCTGCTTGGGATTCTCTCTCCCTCTCTCTCTGCCCCTCCTCTGCTCTCTCTGTCTCTCAAAATAAATAAATAAACGTCTAAAGTAAATAAAGTGGCAGGCGTTTAAATGCAGGTATGTGGTTATTACAAAGAAGAAAGGAGGGAAGGGGAGAAAACCAGGAATCACACTGTAGAGTCTCATCTGTGCCAGGTGACTTTCCCAGACAGCCTGGCCGGCTCCAGAATCGCCATTAAGGAAAGAAAGTGCAGTGGGTGCCCCCCCCCCCGGCTCCCGCCTTAGCCAAGCTGAATCTTGGTGACCCAGACAAGTAAGTTACAAACCTCCCTTAATTCGGTTCCCTCTGTGTCCTAACTTACGTTTATGTTACATCCTGTTTTGTCTTGTCTTGTTACATACCTTTTTTTGTATGCATAAAATTATTTGTAAAGGCACCAGGCCCTGATGATTTCAAAGACGAATTTAGCTAATCTTCTGATAGTTTAAACTGATAACAGCAAAGGTAATTCTGATGCTTCTTAAACAATTCTAGGTCACAGAAAAAGACAGAAACTCTCCCATTTATTGTATGGAGGCAGCGTGACCTTAACATAAAAACTTGAAAAGCAAATAAACCCACCAACACATTTTAGCAAGAACAAGAAACACAAGCCAGTAAAGCACAGACCCAACTCTCTCTGATTTTGACGCAAACATTCCAAATCAAATGCTAACAAATAGGGGCGCCTGGGAGGCTCAGTCTGGTAAATGTCCTACTTCCGCCCAGGTCGTGTCTCATGGCTCCTGAGTTCAAGCCCCACATCGGGTTCACTGCTGTCAGCACAGAGCCCTCTTCGGATCCTCTGTCCCTCCTCTCTTTCTGCCCCCACCCCCACTTGTGCTCTCTCTCAAAAATAGACATTAAAAAAAAAAAGAACAAATGCTAACAAATAAAATATGGCTGTATATCAAACGAATAACATACTTTGAGCAAACAGAGCTTACTTCAGGAATGCAGGACAGGTTCAATGTCAAGTAATCGATCAACATACAATATCAAGTAACTGATCAACATAATTGTTTACACCACGTTGAGAGAGGGTAACAGGGGTGCCTGGGTGGCTCAGTTGGTTGAGCGTCTGACTTCGGCTCAGGTCATGATCTCGCCGTCTGTGAGTTCAAGCCCCGCATCGGGCTGTGCGCTGACAGCTCAGAGCCTGGAGCCTGCTTCAGTTTCTGTGTCTCCCTCTCTCTCTGCCCTCACCCCCCTCCACTCTGTATCTCTCTCTCTCAAAAATAAACAAACATGAAAAAAAAATTAAAAAAAAAAAAAAGAGAGAGAGTAACAATGTGATCGTATCACTTCAATAGCTTTTTCTTTGAAAAAAAAACAAACTACTAACTAAAACAAATAAATTACTGAAGTATGATAAAGGTTCTTTGCCAAAACTAACAGCAAACATCATTCTAGATACTAAAGCCATTTCCCTTAGAATCAAAACAAAACAGTGTTTTTGGAGGTTCTATCAAATACACCAGGATAAAAAACAAACAAAAAAAACCCCAAAAGAAATGCTACTGAAAAAGAAGAGATAAGGCAACTTGATATTATAAGAAATCGTTGGCTAAAAACAGAAAAAGGAAAAGATTTCATTCACATGTATATTATTAGGGGGATACATCTAACAGAGAAGGTGTAGGACCTCCATGAAGAAAAAAGGTGTTGAAGCATAAAGAAGAAAGAGCTAACGTCGGAACGTGGGAGGAGCCCCCACGTGTGATTCCAGTCAAAATGCCAGTGGGAGGGGCGCCTGCCTGGCTCAGTCGGTACAGCAGGTGGCGCTTGATCTCGGGGTCATGAGTTCGAGCCCCAGGTTGGGCACGGAGCTCACTTAAAAAAAAAAAAAGCCAACGGGGCCTTTTAAAAATTAAGTACACACCTACCTAACCTGAAGATGCTCCGCCTCATCAGAAACCAGAGAAAGGCAAATGAAAGTACCGATGAGTTAGCACTTTCTACTGAGAGGTAGGGCAACAATGAATGGCTAGTGGGGTTTTGGGGGAGGCACTCCGTCATTTTTGCTGATGGAGAGGCAAACTCTTACCAGCTCTTTTAGAAAGAAACCTCGCAATATCCCATACAATTTGTTTGCAAGAACTTAAAACAGTTTACTTCTTGTGCACCCTTTATTAGCTTTCTCTCACAAAATGTGCCCACAAGAAAGTGAATCAAGTAAGAGAAACATAATTCGAGACACCAATAGGAACTCCAACATAGAAAAGAGGGAAAGGGACTCCTCGAGGAAATGAATGAGAGGAGACAGACCCTGGGAAGAAACCGCAACAGGTCTGGAGAGCAGTTGGTTTGTACTGGAGCAAGGCAGGGAGGGGGGCTGGGCTCTAGCAGTTTTCTAGGTTAAATTTGGAAAGCACTTAAACAAACCGAATCCCTTGGGAAACGGTTTGAACAACGAGTGGAGAGATTGGGGTTGCGTTACTAAGGACATGGATGATTCTAAGCAAATGGAAAACAGAAAATTCCTAACAGCAGGAAAACGAAAGGTCGTGCAGAAAGGAAAGGTAATCAGAACTTCTTACATGGCTAACGTAATAATAGGGAATAACAATGTTCGCTGAGATTCTTGGATGGACAGATTAATGTCTTCCATCGCATTTGGGAAGTTTTCAGCCATAATTCTCCCCCCCGCCCCAGTAAGTTTTTTGAAAGAGGATCATGGAGCAGATTTGCAAGCAGAAACAAAGTGAATGTCTACCCAAGCGACGGTTGAACGGGGTGTACTAATATCACGCTGCAAAATGACATGGCATGGGTACACCGAGGGTGCAGGGTTGAGGCCAAACGTTGCCCCCCATCACCATTATCCACAGGAGACTACCCCTTCTCAGCCAATTACTTCGGGTGGGGCTCTGCTTCCAGCTCTGGGGTGGTCATGTGACAAGGCCTCAGCCAATCAGAGAACTGCGTTGTGGCCATGCGATTGGATCAGCCATCGATGCAGGACCCAATCAGAACCAAGCAAGCTCAAGGTTGCCTGGGTGGCTCAGTCGGTTGAGCGTGGGGCTCTCGGTTTCGGCTGGGGTCCTGATCTCAGGGTGTGTGGGTTCGAGCCACACCACAGGCTCTGTGCTGGTAGTGTGGGGGCTGCTTGGGATTCTCTGTCTGTCTCTGTCTCTTCCCCTCCCCTGCTCTCTCTCTCTCAAAGAGAAACTTGAAAAATTTCAAAAGAAGAATGAAGCAAGCACAGAGAAAGCGCCAACTGGGATGGGCAGGGCTCACACACGCTCTCCCGTTGGGCGGCGCTCTTGAGAGGCTGGAAACTTGGGGGGGGGGGGGGTGGCCATCCTGCACCACAAGGAGAGGAGAAGTCTAGAAGAAGTCTACCCAGAAGAAGTAGATCAGTTGGGAGAGAGAAACCCATCGTGGTGTTGAAGTTGCTGCCTTTGCGTTACGCTGCACCTGAAGATTTTTTTTGTTTTCGTTTTGTTTTGTTTTTTTGGAGAGAGAGAGGACACAAATGAGCAAGGGGCGGGGTGGGGTGGGGCGGGGACAATCTCCCAGAGAGAGAGAGAGAGAGAGAGAGAGAGAGAGACAGGGACAGAGAAGCAGCGCTCACGCGATGCAGGGCTCGAGCTCACCAATGGTGAGCTCATGACCTGAGCTGAGGTCAGACGCTTAACCGAGGGAGCCACCCAGACGCCCTGAGGTTGGTTCTATTTCGGGACTTTTCTTTTTCAAATCAGCCAGTTTGAGTTGGGTTTTCTGTTGTTTGGGACCACATGGGTCCTGGAGAATACTCTGGTAATCTCAGCTTCAGAAGGGAGCATCCAGCCCCAGAAGGGCTCAGTGGCTTCTCTTGATCAAGGTCACTCGTTGGTCAGGAGTTGCTGTTAAGGCAGGGCCTCATAGACATCAGTGGCGTCAGGGGTCTTACGGATTAGGTTTCTCTGGATATTAGTCAGGACTCCTTTATATGCAGGCTGCAGACACCAGCCTCAAATGGATTTATGAGCATAGATTGGCTCATTAACTGCAAAACCCATTTATATCTAATTTCAGTCTTGGATCCTAGTGTTCAAATAATGTCCTCAGATTCCCTTTCTCTTAATCTATTGGCCCTGCTCTGTATAGGTGTCCTGTTACGACAGAATCTACCCAAGTGGTGGCAAAGTTGGTTACCAGCAGCTCCAGCCTTTCCTCCCACAAACCTAGCAAATCTTATGAAGACAAGAACATTTTAGGGGCGCCTGGGTGGCTCAGTCGGTTGGGCCTCCGACTTCGGCCCAGGTCACGATCTCGCGGTTCGTGGGTTCGAGCCCCGCGTCGGGCTCTGTGCTGACAGCTCGGAGCCTGGAGCCTGCTTCCGATTCTCTGTCTCCTTCTCTCTCTGCCCCTCCCCCGCTCACGCCTCTGTCTCTGTCTCTCAAAAAGGAATAAACATTAAAAAAAAAAAAAAAAAAGAACACTTTACCTAGTAATAGGTGTAGGAAAAGGCCAGGAGCTGCCTCACTTGGGTCGTATGCCCATGCCTGAGCCAATTGCTGTGGCCGAGGAATGGAACGTGCTGGTTGACCAGACCTGGGGCATGTGGCCACCCCATGGGGCCAACGGGGGGAACCAGCCTGAACCATATGGATCAAGAACATGGAAGGAAAATTTGAGGTGCTGTCAACCAAAAGGGGGGGTGGTGAGTGGGTGCTGAACAGGCAAAAATAGCTGTCGTCCACTACCTTTTATACTATTCCCAGTATCCCAAGGTCATTATCACAGCTGTAATTAAATAGACCCCCAAACCCTCCCCCTTCTTCAGGCACCCTGTGTTTTCCTTTAACATCAAAATAGAACGACCTGAAGGGCACCTGGGTGGCTCCCTCGGTTAAGCCTCCGACTTGACTTTGGCTCAGGCCGTGATCTCACAATTCATGAGATCGAGTCCTGAGTCGGCCTCTGCGCTTGAGAGCTCAGGTCCTGCTTGGGATTCTGTCTCTCTCTTCTCTCTCTCTGCCCCTCCAGTGCATGTGTGCTTTCTCTCTTAAAATAAGTAAACTTAAAAAAAAAGAAAGAAAGCGGTTTACCTTAAAAAAAAAAAATAGAATGACTCGAGCCCCGTTACCACCTGTTAGGGACAACCAAGCCCCTCCATGATCTCCCTGAGGATCTCCAAGCAGGGCTCACGGTCTCCTGAGTCGGGTCACGACCAGCCTACTTCTTTATTATTATTATTATTATTATTAGCTTAACTGAGGTATAATTGATAAATAAAACCTGTATATGCTTAAAATGTATGACTTTAGGTTTTGAAATATGTATACATTGTGAAATGATCACCACAAGCTAATATACGTATCGCCTCACATTGTGTGTGTGTGTGTGTGTGTGTGTGTGGTGAGAACACTTAAGACATGCGCTCTGAGCAAATTTTGAGTATACGATACGGTATTGTTAATTACGCGGCCTACTTCTTTGGCTGTCCCCGTACACTCTTGGTCGCTGGAGTCGCCAGTCTCTTCTGCCCTTCTTTGGCTCCAAAGGAAAACCCCCGAATTTCTCCATTGCCCTCAAAGATCCAAAAACCAAGGCTGGGTGATGAACATTTTCCTCCCCCTCAACTGCCGGTAAATAACTCTCAATTACTTTTCTTACACCCACATTTCCACCCCAAACCAGGCACTAGATGCGGGGAGGGAGGTAAGGCCCTACATTTTTGAGAGAGACATGCTGTTTGGAGACTCTGTCGCTCAGTGACGAGTGGGCATCGCGTGAAGGGGATGATGGGACGCTGAGGCTGCCCTTCTGGTCCTTGCGTCGGCATGCTTAGCGGTCACTGGCCGGTAGCTGGGGAAGCTTGCATAGCAGTTAAAGGGCACGTTGGGAAAAAAACGCAATCGAGAACAAAATCCTTTCCCTTATTTAAAATAAAAAATTGTTTGAAAATGTTTATTTACCTTTCAGAGAGATAGACACAGTGTGAGCAGGGGAGGGGCAGAGAGAGAGGGAGACACAGAATCCGAAGCAAGCTCCAGGCTGCGAGCTGTCAGCACAGAGCCCGGCATGGGGCTCGAACCCACGAACTGCGAGATCATGACCCCAGCGGAAGTCAGACGCTCAACCGACTGAGCCACCCAGGCGCCCCCATAATCCCTTCCCTCCTGAAGTTCAACGTTACTGGAACTTTTCTGATGGACTGAGTCTAACCTGAAGACTATGGGGGGGAGAAGACACCAAGGGCCCTTGAGAAGGAACTCACCATGATCAAGGGGACGTTACCCACCCTACATGGAAAGGGTTGCAGGGGTTTGTCTTGTTTAAGATAGGGTGTGGGAGACGCTGGAAACCCTTCTGGCCAAGCCCCTGTGGCCTTGACACAGGGGTTCATCAGTGATGCTAAGCAGCAGGACGAAGCAACAGCGGCAGAAAACCGAGGCCCCCTAGTGGTAAGTCCCGGCACTTCTCTGACACTAGGGCAGTTAGAAGGTGCTATTCGTACACCCACCGAGCGGGGAAACAGGGCCACTGCTGGCATTTGCAGACTTCCCCTCCACCCCTTAATGATCCATTTTAAAGTGTTCTGTTAAGCCCCTAGGTATCCACTCTTATCATCATTGCAGGGAAGCGGCAGATGTTTTGAAACGGCAGGGTTTTCCTTTAACATATCCTAGCTAAAATTCTTGGGTATGAGCCCTTACCCCTGTGATCTAGTCGGAGTAGATTTGTTTTTCTCTTTTCTTACGGTTTTTCCTCTCTATTTTTTTACATGGATAATTACGTAATCTAGTGGATGTCTAGTTTCCTCTTCAGCAAGTAAGCTTCAGGGGATAGGGGTCGTTGGTCTTATTCATTGCTGGCTCCTCGGCCCCTAAAACAGTATTGGGCATTCATTCATTAAGCTGACGGATCGCTGGGGAGTGTCTGTCCTGTGCCAGGCCCTCCACTAGGCATCGGGGGTGGAGAGGGGATAGCAGTTTGCCAAACACTGACGCCGTTCTTGTGGAACTTCCGTTCTAGTGGGCAGAGAACACGCTATCGTGAGCCGTGGTGGGTACTCAGCGTGTCATGAGCAGGGTAAGGGGCTCCTGGCCCAGGCGGTTTCCTCTGATCCCTTGATATTTGAGCAGGGACCTGAAGGAAGGGAGGGAGGGAGGGGGCTCCGGGGAGATTTGGGAGAGTCCCCAAATCTACTCAGGTACAGGCCCTGAGGGGAGAGCATGCTGGGCCGTCCCAAGAGCCAGCGTGGCTGGGAGGCAGCACAGGGGAGGGGAGAGGGGATGGGGTGGGACTTTGGAGGCCACCCTAAGGACTACCCGGCCGTGCCCCACTGCCCAGAGAACTCTGAATGCTCTGGTTTCCGTCTTCAGTGGGCTCCCGACACCCCCAAACTTGATGAGCTTCTCAGTTACGTACTTGCCCAGCACCCAGCCTTCTATGTGGGTTATGTCTGTCTCCATGACTCCATCGCTGGCTGCCTGAGGACAAGGACGCCATCTGTCCTGCTCACTGCTGTATCCCGGGTTCCTAGGAGGAAGCCCGGGACACAGAAGGTGCTCGGTAAATATTTGCTGGGTGGTGACTGGGTGAAAGCAGCCTACTCTGTTCCTCTGGGCTCTCGCTTCTATTTTCTGCCCAGTCTGAAGGGCTCCAAGCTGAAGGCGGACGCCAGGCCGGGGACAACTCACTGCCCCTTCCCTCCCAGAACCCGGTCCCTGTTCCCGTCGCCTTCAAGCCCTGGCCGGGACCTGCTCCAGGCCTGAGAGGCCCCAGGAGGCCTGAAGTAGTTGCCCTCAGACTCTGCAGGCACCCCTTCCCCCACTCAGAACATCTGTCGAGTTTGCAGTTCAAGAGTAATTCTATGTGCCCTCTCCCTACTCCATCCGTTTCTGAGACAAGACAGCCACCCAGTGGTAATTTTTCTAGGCTTTTGTTTATTTTATAGCAATTGTCATGATTAGAGAAGTAAATAACACATTTAAAAACCTTCTCAGGGCCAAAGGATGCCAGAATATTTACAAACACATGGGGGGGGGGTGGCAAGACATGAGGGGCTGGGATTCCGCCCAGGCCCTGAGCCAGGCTTGGATGTTGATGCTAGCCACCAGGACTGTCCCACCGGCCACAGCACGGGCTCAGGGAGCAGTGGCAGCCGTGGGGCTCTGCTCAGTGGGGCTCTAGCTAACCTGTGGCCCCGCCTCCTGCCCAGGGGGCTCCCCACACCCCACAGGCCAGCTCAGAGGGGCCTCTGGGAAGCACCGAAGGACAGGGGCAGTATGGAGGCACAGGGGCTATGACAGAGACCGGGGATGACCCAGTCTGCCCGGGATGGGACGGACACGCTCACACACACACATACAGACACACACACACCTTCACAGAAGAATCGCCAGGGGAAGATCTTTTGTGTGTTTTTCGTCTTCTAAGTCTGCGTGTGTACGGTGTTATTAATTTTTTGCTATTTGTTTCTTCGACAGTGACATAAACTGAGGTAAACATCTGTGACCAACACCTCTCCTAAGGGGCGAAGGGTCCCAACCCAACCAGCAGGTGGCAGCACAGGGCCCCGACGGCCACGGAGCAGGCCGGCTTCTTCGGCCCTGCTCCTGCGTGGGGCCATCGCTGCCCCTCTCTGTGCCTCCGCAAACAGGGGCTGGGCTACATAACTACGGTCCCCTTCCCGAGTCTAACATTCTAGATACTACGACGAGGGAGAAACTCCCAAAGAGGATCTTAACAGAGAAAGAGAGAGAGAGAGAGAGAGGGCACACGGCGAGGGACATCTACTTGGAATCTTGCTTCCTTGTTATTGCAGGAGAGACGGGGTGTCGAGAGGCCTAAGGCAAAAGGAGAAGTCGCGGCTGGGAGAGAGAGGTGGCCCGGATGGGCTCCAGGTGGGCCAGGGGCAGTGACGGGGGGCCTTCTCTGAAACTTGGCCCGTGGTGGGAGGAGGGTTTGCTACTTACCTGGCGTGTGGAGGGCCCCAGTGCCCACTGGAGAGATGGGTCTCGAGGAGGGCGGGCGCACCGAGGAGAGCGGGGCCAGGCCCTGGGGCAACCGCAGTTGTAAACTGGACCCAGGCAGGGCAGGGGGACCTATAGCCCTTTTGCGCGATGGGAATGAGGGATGAGTGGAGAGGTGGGGGCTCCAGGCCAGAGGGTGGTCAGGCCCTCCCTGGCCAGCCCGGCTCATCAGAGAGCCCCCTCAGATGGCCTAGAACCCCAGTGGGACCCTGGCAGGTGCGGCCCGGGCTGGTGGACGGGACACGGTCAGGCAGAAGGAGCAGCCTCACCCCTGTAGAGGTTATTGCGGGGTCCCAGGCCTCCAGAGATGGCAGGGGTCATGGGGGAACACTGGGTGAGCTGGGGGGCCTGTTTTGCTGCCTGGGGGCTGGAACCAGCCCGCAGGTGCCTCCCTGCCAGATTCCCTGAGGGGCGGGTGAAGCACAGGGGCCTGGACGCCCTCTGGCAGCTGCCTGGGGAGGGTCCTGGGGCAGAGTGGTCTCCAGAGGCGTCTGGATGCAATCACCGAACACACAGGACTGCACGCGTACACGTCCACTCTACTCACACACCGCACGCACGCCTGCTCACACACACTCACCCCCTTCCTGTTTCCACGGACCCCCATTCTCACGCCCACAGCGGCATACTCCAGGACCGGGAACCTGGGGGACGCGGGGATGGGGACAACCCCAGGCTGACATGCTGGTCTCCGGCAGAAACCCGGGGGTATTCCTGGCACGAATCACCTCGCCGCCTGCCAGCAGCCCAGGCCACCGGGTCTGGGCTCGGGGAGCCAGGACCTAGGATCTGGGGTTCCCGGGCCTGGGCAGGCGCGGCCAGCAGGGGGAGCTGGGCCGGCCCTAGGCTCGGCGCTCACTCCCTTCGCCTTAGGGATGCGGTGGGGGGCGGGGGGAGGAGGGCAGCTGAGGCCCCGCCCCGGCAGCCCGTCAGTCACGAGGGAGTAGGACGCTCGCTGGGGAGGAGGGGGAGGGCTTCGGGAGCGCCACCTCTCAGGGGCTGTGCGGCTCCAGGCCGGTTGCCCTCCTCCTGTGCTCAGTGTCCTCATCCGGGGAACGGGTTGTGTGGGAGTCACTAGATTCTTCGGGTCCGTGCCTGCACACACACACACTTTTGCAGCATCCAGACATTTGCTACATTTTGCCGAGGGCTTGGCCTCTTCCCTCCAGCCTCCCGGGAAAGGGGCAGGACGCAGGTGAGCAACGCCCCTGCCCTCAGCTCATCGCCTCCCCCCCACCCCCACCCCGCCCGCAGCCAGTGTCCGGGGGCCCTACTCCCCTTCTCTGCCCCAACACTCCAGTCCCCTTATGTGCCCGGGGGCGTGGTGGCGCAGGGTAGGGTGGCCAGGAGGGCAGGACCAGGGGTGGGACTGCGGGACGATCTGCCAGGGGGTGCAAAGGGCCAGGAGCAAACTAGGCAGGGTTCCAGGGTTCGGGGCGGTGTGGGGGAGTCTGCCCGCAAGCTCCCTTGCTCCTGGTGTCGGGGGACGGGGGAGGGGGCGCCTCTGAATCCTCGGGTCTGTGGGGCTCGGCTCCTGTGGGCCAAGTCCCTGCCCCACAGGCGGGGCGAGAGGTCTTTCGGTGGCTATCTCGGCGGCCCGCCGCGGACCCGGCGCCTGGGCCCGCCGTCCCGCCTAGCCTACCGCTACTCCCTCCTGCCGCCGCGGGGGCTGGGCGGATTTGCCGCGGCCGCCGCCAAGCCCCCCGTTTTGGCGCGGGCCCGGGGCGGCTCCCGGCGGCCCGGCCTGGTGCGAGCGCGGCGCCCCGGCCCGAGGGCGGCGGGGGCGGCTCAGACGCAGATCTCGATGGCCGTGGCCAGCACCACCTGCCCTTTGCTCTTGTCCGGGCGGCCGTCGGTCCTGCCGGGGGGGCCCGGGGGCGCCAGGCCGGCCTCGGGCACGGGCACGGGCACGGGCACCGGCACGGGCACGGGCACGGGCGCCGGCCCGACGGCGGGGGGCGCGGGCCGGGAGCCGCTGCCGCTCTCGGTCAGCACCGTCCGCTTGAGCGGCCCGGGCGCCTCGAGGCGCAGCGGCCCGGCGGCGGGCGGCCGGTCCCCGGCGGGCTTGCGCGCGCGGTGCGAGGGCCGGCGCCGCAGCTCGGACGTGAGCTCGTGCTTGAGGAAGCGGAAGACCTCCTTGGCCGGCCCGCGGCGCTCGGGCTCCAGGGCCAGCAGGCGCTGGAACATGCGCAGCGCGGGCTCGGTGAAGCGGCGCCACTGCGACGGCAGCCCGGGCAGGCGGCCCCGCTGCCAGCGCACGAACTCCTCGAAGAAGGCGTCCGCGCCCGACGCCGCCTCCCACGGGAAGTTGCCCGTGAGCACGCAGAAGATGAGCACGCCGAAGGCCCACACGTCCACGCCCGTGTCCACCGCGAAGCCGTCGGCGCGGCCCGCCTGGCACACCTCGGGCGCCGTGTACGGGATGGTGCCGCTGACCCGCTTCACGCGGCAGCCCACGCGGCGCGTCATGCCGAAGTCGGCCAGCTTCACGCGGCGGCACTCGCGGTCGAACAGCAGCACGTTCTCGGGCTTGATGTCGCGGTGCACCAGCTGCCGCCCGTGCATGAAGTCCAGCGCCAGCCCCAGCTGCTGCACGCAGCGCTTCACCGTGTCCTCGGGGAGTCCCACCTGGCGGGCCGGGGGTGGGGGTGGGGTGGGGGGAGCCGCGCTCAGGGACGGCCACCCCGCCGACCAGTCCCCTCGGCCGCCCGCCCCCGCCAGGCCCCGCCGGCCTCGCCCCGAGCTCCCGGTCGCATTCCCGGGGCTGCCGCCTGGGCCATGCCTCTCCCCTCCCCCACCTCACCGGGGCACCTCCTCCTCTCTCTCTGGCCCAGTCATTCTCATCCCGCACCCCCCCCTCTCCCCCCCACTGCAGCCACAGACCCGGGCCTGAGCGCCCACGGTGGGCCGGGTGCCCTTCCCGCGCTGTCTCAATCCCTCACAGCTGCTGTTACGCCCACTTCCCTTATAGGGACATAAGGCTCTGAGAGGCCTTGCCACTCACCCCCTGAGCGCAGCAGATTCATACCTGGCACCACCAGACGCAGAGCCGGGAGCCTGGGATTTTCTGCGCGCTCCCTCCCACTCCAGGGCACCTCCTCTGGGAAGCCTCTGGTGGCCCCGCGGCCTCCTCTCCCCCCTCGTGCCCCCACTGTTCCTACGCAGCATCAGACAAGGCTGCCGAGGAGGGTGGTGTTGGACTTCATCCCAGGCCCCTGGCCGCTGCCTTCCCAGAGCCTGGCTCAGTCTGTCATCTGGCTTATTTCGCAGTGTCTGTTCCCCACGAGGAGGCGCGCAAGCCTTTATTCCTAGTGTATCCCGGGCCCTCTGGTGGCTGACGTACGGAAGGGGCTCAGTAAATGCTTGTTGGCTAAATAAGTGGTCTGACTGCCCCCCGCTCCCCCCCCCCACTCTCCCCCTGCAGGGGTGGGAACACATCTCCCCTCTCCCTGGGCCGCCACACCCAGTACCTGAGGAGGAATGATGTCGAACAGGTCCCCGGCAGGTGCGTACTCTTGGGCGAAGACGTAGCAGTCCTCGGTCTCAAAAACCACGTCAAAGACCTTGATGATGAAGGGGCTGGAGGAGAGGCTGCTGGTGATGCTCACCTCCCGCAGGAAGTTCTTCAGCTTGGTCTTGTTCTTGTTCACAAACTTCAGCGCCATTTTCGTGCCTGACGGGGCAGGAGCCACAGTGGTGAAGGCTCCTGTCCCCGCGCTCCCGCACCTGACGTCCCCAGGCCTGCCCGCACAGCCCGTCCCCGCCACGGGGCAGCGTGTGTCTGTCCTCATCTTACTGGTAGCAAACTGAGACCCGGGGAGGGGAAAGGACTGGCCAAAGGCCAGGCGGCGAGTCGGGGGTCAGGCCGGGTCTCCTGCCCCAGCCTGCCGGCCTCGGTGAGGATGGCCTGCTGCTTCCTCCACTCTCCCCTCTCCTTCCTGACGTACAGGATCCTCCTTCACGTCTCGGTCTCCCCCTACGCTAGAACGTAGCCCCCTGAGCGCGGGAATCTGTCTCGCTCGTTGCTGTGTCTCCAGTGCCTTCAACAGTGTGGCGCACAGTAGGTGCTCAACACATGTTTGTTACGTGGCTAAGGAGGAATTAGACACTGAGAGGTGAGGGTCTGCAAGGCATAGGTCCCTGACTCTGCACTTGGGCAGCCATCTGTACCCACTGAGGGTGCAAAGCCGTGTGACGCACACGTGTCCACAGGGCCCTTACCTGTCACAGGGCCCTCTCTTCACTTCGCCCTCACAACCCGAGCCTCATAATGACCCTGGGAGGTGGGCCAGCCCTAATGCTATCCTATTTTTAACAGGGGAGGAAACCTACGCACAGAGAGGTTAAGTCACTTGCCCAAGGTCACACAGAGAGCAAGTGGCAAAGGTCAGGCCACCCCATGTCCAGTGTTCCTCCCGCCGCTGTCGGTGGGCACAGAGCCCCCGCCCCCCGCCCCAGGTGTGTGCAGCTGTGGGAGCTCACGAAGTCCCCGTCCCTGACTGGCTGCATGGGCACCGCTGTGAGGCTGTGCTGTGGGGAAGGCATCATGCTCGCGGGGAAGTGAGAAGATTCTGGAGCTGCCTTCTGGGGTCTTGCCCTGCCTCACAGCCTCTACAGCTGCATGAACTTAGCTGAGCGATGGGTCTCTGGGTCTCGGTGTCTTCATCTGAGAAATGGAGATGGCCACAGTGACCTCCCGGGGACATCTCCCACCCCTCCTGAAGCGTGGCGCCGTTTCCAAGGACGCACCCTCGGGCTCTGTCCACTCCGCTGGGGTCAACTACCCCCGATGGGCCAGTGATTCCGCAAACACCACTGCCAGCCCTGACTTCTCTCCTGAGCTCCCCATGTCCCGGGGTCATGCCCTTGGCCCCAAAGCAGCCCACCCTCCAGTCTGGGCCCCGGGCCCCGTCTCAGGTCTCCCTGGGCCGCTCAGGCTACATCTCTCCACCTGGACCACGAGCTCTGTCTGCCTGCTGACCCCTCGGCTCCGGAAGCGAACACCCACGAGCCCCAGGCAAGTCCCCCCGCCCCCCGCCCCCCAGCCTTCACACCCGCCGCCGGCAGATGCTCACCCGTGCCCTTGTAGGCCACCAGGTCGACCTTCCCATAGGTGCCCTTGCCCAGCTCCCGGACGAGTTCGTAGTGCTTGGTGACATCGCTAGCGGCCAGCGTGCGGAGGGTCAGTGCCTGCATATCTTCAGTGAGGAGCGGCACGCCTGCCCCCAGCCCAGGGGCGGTCCCCGGCCCACAGCAGGGCAGGGAGCGGGGTGGCTCGGGCTCCGGGCAGCCCACGCTCATCTTCTCCCTGTTGTGGGGGGCGCGGCACCAAATGTGACATCAAGCCAGGGCCCCCTGGCCCAGCCACCCGCTCCTTCCCCGGTACCTCGGGTCCCCGGATGCCAGGCTCAAGATGACCACACGGGGGCGACGAGCATCTATCCCCTTGCCCCAAGGCTTCAGGGCCAGGCCTGAGCCACACTCCCTGGAGACACGGTCCCTGCCCCCGCAGTCCCCACTCGGGTACCACTGGCCCGTCTGTCTCAGGCTGTCATCCGGACACAGCCTCAGACAAGGCACACGTGTTTACGTCACACAAAGACACTCCGTGTACCAAGTTCACACGGCCGCTCCTGTCGGCAAATACTGATCACCACCTGCTGTTCGCCAGGGGCCTGCTGCTCAGAGCCCTGGGCCCGCATCACTAAACCGACAGGTAAGAATCCCACCCTCACGGGACTTAGGTTTTGGGGAGGAGACGGGCGATAAACATAGTGAACGCGTGAATTACACATTATGATACAAGGTGTTACGGGCTTTTGAGAATGTAAGGCAAGGGGCGGGGAAGGTGCGGTCTCAGGGCAGGGGTCACGGTAGCAAATTCCTCAGCCAAGCAGGCGCAGACAGAGCTCTGGCGGGGTGGTGCAGATGTCCCCCGCTCCCCCAACAGCCTTACGCCCCTCCCCCCTCCCCAGACAACACAACCCTGCTCAGGCATACGCGGCTACAGGTGGCATCCCGGGCCCCACCTCCCTCCCACACCCGCTCCGCCCCAGACCCAAGGCAGAGCCCAGGCCCACAGAGACCCAGCCCTCCCCTGCCTCACCCTCCACATTCACAGCCTGACTGACCCCTTCCGTATCCGCACAAGCTGCACCCACCCGTCAGAGGCACCGAGTTTGTCCCCAGTGTTGGCGGGTCAGGGAGCTGCTTCGGGGAGAGTCCGGGGCCGGGTGAGAGTGAACGCCCACCTGGGGCCTGCATTTCTTGTCTGTCAAGTTGGCGGTGGGGGTGCTGGGAGCGAAGCTTCCAGGAGCAGGTGCGCACGTGTCTGTGCGTGTACCCGCAGGAGAGGCCGGCACCGAATCCTCCATAAGCTGAGCCCCGGGAGCCTGCCTCCTGGCGCACCTCCCCTTACTCCCTCCTACCTCCCGTCCCAGGTGACTCACCCCACACTTCCCCCAGCCCCCACCCCTGCAAGACAGCCCAGGGGTCTTGGATAGCGACCTGGAGCTAGCCACCCGGCTTTGAATCCAGCTCTGTCACCTGCTAGCTGGATGGCCTTGGGCAAGTTACTTCAGCCTCGCATGCCTCAATTTTCCATCTAGAAAAAGGACGTATTAGTGCCTTTTCTCTACGGGCTGCTCAGCCGTGGAGCGCTTGGTGCCTGGCACACGTAAGGGCTCCGTAAGTGCCCCGGAGTGGTGTCGTGCATCCTGCGTCCCCTCCGGCTGAGCCGGCCACAGGCTGCTCTCGGGAGCCCCGCATCCTCACCCCGGCCCAGCCGCTCCCCTTCCAGGCCCAAACCCTCTTCTCCTCCTCTGCCTTCCCCTTCCCTCTTGGCACGACCCAGCCTCCCACTTCACACGGAGAGGAGGAACATCGGGAGGGAACTTCCTGGCCTCCCACGTCCTCCGGCTGGCTGGGGGAGCAGGGGGCCCTCCGCCCCTCCTCCGATTTGGCTCCTGCCCCCTCTGCTTCCTCAGGATCCTGCTCCCCCACTCAGCCCCCTTCCCCTCCATTCATGAGCAAGCCCTACTCCATAGAAGCTTCCCCCGCTGCAGGCTCTGCCCTTCCTTCCCTAATTCCTTCGGTCTGAACGGATGCCAGGAGTCTGTCTGAAACGCCACACGAATGCCCTCAGTCTGCAGCCTGGATTAGCCCATTTCATAGACCCCCACGGGGGAGGGATGGCGCCGGGCCCACGGACACAGGGTCCCGCTGCCCCTACCTCTGCCAAGCTCCTTGTGTTGAACCCGACTGGGCCGTGGCACCTGTCACCCGGTCTCTGTGCGGTCCCAGCTCCAGCCAGACGGCACCCTGTTACTGTAGCCGCCGACTAGGCTAAAGTGGGCGGCATCTCCCCGTGGTGGTCTTTCCTTGCCTTCGGGGCTAGAAGGGGTCACTGGTCCCAACCTCTGCCAAATATCCCTCCCTGCCCCCCCACTCCCCGTGGGGAGAATTCCGAGTGAGGAAACCCAGGCGATCCGCTTTGAGGCAGCAGGGAGGGGTAAGGCTGTCTCTGGGTGAGCGTCCTCAGGCCCTTTCAGGGGAAAGTGCGGGCCGGTCCCCCAGGGGGTCCGATGAGTACACACCCTCTTTGCCTTGAACTCTTCCCCCTGCCGGCCAGTGAGACGCTGGGCTGCTCTGCTGACCTACTTCTCTTGATGATTGTGGACTCCCCGAGGGCTGCTGCGCTGGGCAAGGCCATGGGCGTGCAGGCACATATACACACCTGTGTGCAACGCTCCCGCTTTGGGCTTTGGCCCTGCCAGTCCTTTGGGGCTGTTTCTACATCCTCTGGGAGGTTGACCGACTGGCAGCTGCAAGTTGCTAGAAGCTCTTTCTCCTCCTCTCCCCTCCTCCCTCGCCCGGGGGCTGTGGGGTACATGGCTCATCCCTGCTGCTTTGGCCGCCGAGATGCACTGTGCAGGCAGCTGTCTGGGTCGGGGGTGCAGCCACAGTGGGGTGGGTCTGGGTCCCACATTTGCCCCCTGCACTCCGGTTTAGCCCTTGCTTTGACCACCACCCTGCACTGCGTCTCTGTGGCTTCAGTGCCTCTCTCGAGTCTCCTCTGCCAGTCCCGCTGCCCGCCTTGATCTCCCCCTGCCCCACAGCCAATCTTCTCTTTATCCTCAGGCCCCACTCTTCCAGGAAGGCTTCTCTGCTGCCCCAGGTGCCGGGTCCTGCCTCTGCTGAGTCCCAGGATTCACATAGGGTCTGTGTGGCTCTCTCTGAGGGCTTCTGTTGTAGATCTTGGGGGGGTCTCCACTCCGTCCCCTGTCTGTTCCCATCAACAGGCCAAGAGCTCTCCCGGGGGTAGTTAGTGGCTACTTTCTCCCAACCTTTCTTAGTTCCTAGGGCCCAGTTTTGGGGGTCCCCACTACCGGCCCCTCCCTCCTTCACAACCTCCCTCTCCCTTCAGACCTGTTCTCTGCCAGCCGTCAGCAGGCGACAAGGAATTAATCCACACAGCCCTCCCCGTCGCTGCGTCATAGCCCCAGGTACACACTGCCTCTGACCCAGTTACGATGCATGTGACTTAAGAGGCACAGTGGGGAGCGAAAGAAACAGCATGGGCCTTGGGGCTCAGCAGGCTTGCCCTTGATCCTGCCCTGCGCCACTTTTTAGGTGGGTGACCTCGAGCAAGTCACTTGTCTGGGGAAAATAACAACAATGGCAATAGCAAGCAACTAACGCTGAAATGGGGCTTACTACCTGCCGGGCCCTGGACTCAGGATGAGCTCATCTTATCTTCCCAATTCAACGGGTAGGTGTCATCATCACCCCCATTTTAGGGCTGAGGAGAACGGGGCACAGAGAGCTTGAATAACTCGTCCAAGGTCATGCAGCTCGCGTTGGGACTGGCTCCAAAGCCGGTGCTCCAAACCACTGTTTTCCCAAGTCAGGATGGTAGAGGATCTCATCCGGATGCCTTGGTATCCAAGTGGGGAAACCGAGGCCCAGGAGAGAGCAAAGCCTGAGCCGAAGACGCCCATGCATTCGCTCAGCTCCTGCTGGGAGGTGACTGAGTGGCAGGCACTGTCCAGGCGCTTCACGGGTATTAACTCACAGCAGTAGGTAGACCAGCAACTTCCTTCAGGCGGGGACTCCGGGCCAGAGAGTAAAGTAACACACATCCGCCTCCCCGAGTGGTCGAGGGCACATACACCTGGCATCGGTGGGAACTTGACCTGAAACTATTTTGCCTTCATCACCATTGCCTCCGCTTGAAGGAGCGGCTGTGGACTCGGTGGCTGTGAACTTTCCAGCAGCAGGTGGTGGAGGCCCCTGGCTGGCCCCCTGTTCCTCCCATGTAGCCGGCCGTGCCGGGGGACCTCACGTGCCTTGCACCTCAAGTGTGTGTGTGTGTCCTCGCTGGCCCCGAGGGAGGCCCTTGGTTTCCGGTCTGTGTTGCTGAAGGCAGGTGGGTGTCACCCAGCCTTCCCGGCAGCAGTTGTGGCTCTGGCCCTGTGGGCTGGGTCTTCTGCCGCACGCCGAGAGGGCTTCCCAAGCAAGAAACAAGACCGAACCGCCTACCACTTCCTGTTGGCAGGTGGCTTGGGCTGGGTGCCTCTCTTACGAAAACCATACCCAATGCACAACCCAACTCAGAGCTACTTTGGAGCCTGCCTTCCCTACCCTCCCCCACCACATGCACACACAGTGCCAGCTTGGCAAAATGTCACTTACTGAGTCCTCATAAGAACCCTGAGAAGAAGGGCAAGATGCTCCCTCGGTTTTTTTTTTTTTTTCTTAAAAACACAGCTATATTAGTACACACCACAGAATTTACCGGTAGTAGGCGTACGATTCAGTGATTTTAGCAAACGTCCGTTGCCGCAATCAAGTGCTGCTTTCTGTTTTATAGATGAAGAACCTAGGAGGTTGGTGATTTACTATGGTTCTGGAAAAGACAGCCACTGTCCACCAAAACTTTGTGTTCCCTCTTTTATAATACAGAGCTGCTGCTGGAGGGTGGCTGTCGGCAGGGTACTGCATTTCCTGCCTGCCTCGCATCCGGATGTGGCCATGTGACCAGTTTTCCCCAATGGAACTCGAGCAGCGATGATGGATGTGACTGTCTTTTAAGACTGGGAGGAGTTTCTCCATTCTCTCATCGGTCCTAAAAGACAGTGGAGCTACAAGATAGGAAGGAGGAGCCTGGGTGCCTGGCTGTAGGTCTCCTGGCCAAGAGGATTACCCACTCTGCATTTTATGGGAGCCAGGAGCGAACGGCTATTGTGTTAGGCTGCTGAGATACAGGGGCTTGCTTGTTACAGCGGCTAGCACTACTCTAATCCAAGGATTATGTAGCAAGGAGGCCAAAAAGGTATGATTTGAACCTCGGTTTGTCCACTTGCCTGGAGGATGGCCAGTCTCAAAAGAGAGGGGGGCCTGCGCTTACCCTGTCTCCTGGGAGGATAATAATACTGGCAAATGTTTATTGAGTGTTTCCATATGTCGGGTGCTGTGCTAACCACAATGGATTCAATCATTTAAAAGTTACAAGCCTGGGCAGCAGGTTCTCCTATCATTACCCCATTTTACAGAAAGGACTACTGATACACTGGTGGGCTAACTAATTCGGATTTGAACTCAGGCGTCAGGCTTCAGGTCCCGCGCTCTCATGCACCGCGTCCTCTGAGGCTCCTGAGGGTAAACCCAAGCAAACAGCAACCTAAAATGAGACCGTTGTTACAGTCCCAACAGGGAGGACATGTGTTCTCCATCACTGGGGGAGAGAAGCAGAGAGTGGGGAGTTGGGGGCGGGAGGTAAGGTTGGACCAAGTGATATCACCCAGGCCTTTCTTACTCTCACTCGGGGGGGGGGGGAGGGTGTCTAAGATTCTCTGTCCCCATAGTACAGGCAAACCCCAAGAGTATCCTTAACAAAGCTCTGGCCTAGAAGGATTCCATCCGCAGACGATTGTTGCTGGGTGGGTCACCTCCTTGGGTTCGTCTTATTAAAAGCCGTGTGAAAAAAGCAGCCATAAGGCATTATTTCAGGTACTGAGTGGGGACAGGGAGCCTGCTTCACTCTGCTTCTATGTAAAGCGAGGGGGTGGAGGCTCATTCCCCAAGCCTCCATGCCGAGCCAGCTCCCGATACCCCCTGGCCCCCTTATCTGCCTCCAGGCTTCTGCCTCTGAGGCCTCCTTGTCCGTGTCTTAAGACCACATCAGACCCACTCCTTGTCTTGCTTAGGAATTTTCAGTGGCTTCTTAAGTCGGCCTGTGGTGCTTTTTTCCTGCTCAGCATGAATTTCCCTTTCTTCAGGGAATGGCCCCTCTCTCAGGCCACGTGGTTCAGTAAGGTGGTCTCCATCTTGGCTTAGGGGCAGGCCTGACCTGGGCCTAGCTGGCCAGCACATCCATCCCACCTGCCAGGTCATGTGACCGGTTCACAGATGAACCTGTGACCAAAGGTGGCCCACTGGGATCTAGCCCTAGGACTCTGGCTGCAGCTGTCAGGAAAGAGATGCCTCCTGATCCCTGGGATGCGAAGCTGGAGGACCCAGGTCTGGAGCTGCTGGGGGGCCAGCTTTGCCACCATGCGGGGAGCGCCTGCCTGAGAATGAAGCAACAGAGAAGAAAGGCAGAGCTGTGAGGTGGAGAGGTTTCTGATGGCTCGGGGCACCTGGATCCAGGCATGACTAAAGGCAATTATACTCCTGACCGTTTGTTTCATGCATCGATACATTTCCTTTCTGGCTTGAGCCACTTTGAGTTGAGTTTACGTAACTTGCAACCTTAAGATTCCAGATAAGTATACCCGCTCGGGCCCGGGCACCACGTAGGGTGCTGCCGTACGGGGCGAGTAGGTTAGAGTGAAGCATGAGGTAGAAGGTGTGAACCTACACTTCAGGAAGGCAGATAAAGTAAGGAGTCAGGTGACCAGAAGTCCGAAAAGCCAACGTCAGCACTCCAGCATTTCCAAGGAGGGCATGGCACTGGGAGTCAGGGTGGGTTCCTGGAGGAGGTGACACACAAATGGGCTTTGAAGGGGGCTGACAATCCAGTAAGAAACCCAAGAGCTCCTTGAAAGCAAGCCTCATGCTTTAGTCACCTTGGTGTTCCTAGCACTTAGCCAGGGTGTGACAAATGGCAGGTGAGTAACGCTTTCCGTGTTGGGCAAGTTGTAAATTTGTGTCTCTTGGCTTTCCTGAACGTGACCCTTCAGGCACAGTTATTTCCTCGGGGGCTTGTGTGAGGTAGCATCGGCCCCGTTTTAGCGATGCAGAGACTGATGGCCAGAAAAGAACAGTGATTTGCTCAAAATCGCACAGAAAGTCAGTGGCGGGGCGGCACCAGAGGCCAAGGTGCAGGGTGAGGTGTGCTCTCCCCCCAACAGCCAGGGCCCCAAGCTCAGCAGAGATGGGTGTGGCTGGGAGTGCCACCGGTGTGGACAGAGTGGCGGGAGGTACGAGGATAACGGTGATAGCGGCACAGGGGAAAGTGATATAACTGCTAACACTAAGGATCCCTGTTGTGTGCCAAGGGCCTCACAAAAATCAACTCATCTAAGCCTCCCAACATCCTACGACACAGGGACTATACTTCACCCCAACTTACAGATGAGAAAACGGAGGCCCAGAGCAGTCATGTTACTTGATCAAGATCATCCGGTCAATGGCAGAGCGGGGATTCAAATCCAGGCATTGTCACTCCAGTGTCCGAAAGCCTAACCACTCTGTTTCATTGACCCTAAATTGATATAGTACAGATTATCACTCATATTCTCAGTATGCCAATGCTTTGCATTGCTGCTGTCATCCAATCTTCACAGCAACCCCATTTTACAGATCGGGACACTGAGGCTCAGAGGGGGTCAGTAGCCTGCCTAAGGCCACTCAGCCGATAAATTGCAGAGACCAGGACTGAACACTAAAGTTCCCCTGCTCCGCTCCTCTCCTCTCCTCATCTCTCCTCTCCTCTCCTCTCCTCTCCTCTCCTCTCCTCTCTCTGGCCCCAGCCTTCAGCACCACAGGTGAGGACAGCACCCAGGCGGGCCCAGTGCTAAGTGCAAGGTTAGGAGAGGCGGGAGCTGGGGAAGCAGGCAGGGTGGATGGACCACTGCAGACCTGGAACTCAGGCCTCCAGGGCTGGAAAAGGATGCACGGGTATACTGCCACTGATTTAACCAGACCCCTAATGGGTTGTGTTCAACTTTTTTTGCTACTACAAACAATGAGAAGCCTGCACATAACTCATTTTGCTGTGTGCCAATGTGTCTGTAGGCTCAATTCTAGAAATGGGTTGCCAGGTTAAAGGGTGAGTGCGTTTGGAATTTCTGTAGAATGTTCGATTCCCCCAGAGGGCTGTGCCACTGGCCTTCCCCCAGCCGTGTAGGAGAGAGCTGCTTCTTGGTGGAGCAGGGCAGCGGCCACCAGCTCCTTCGCCCTCTGTGGGCTTCTGTATCAGAAATGTGGGGTGGTGGTGGGGAGATACGAATAGGTTTCTCACTTGCTTGTTACTTGCATAAAGTAACTCTGGAGTCAACATCAGACATTAATAAAGGTGCTTGACCACCCTTGGCACTCACTCCCACCTCCTCCTTCAGCTACTGCGATAACCTCCTGTCTGGTTCCCCCACCTACCACAATCTATTCTTCTTTTTTTTTAATTTTTAAAATGTTTTTATTTATTTTTGAGACACAGAGACAGAACATGAGCAGGGGAGGGGCAGAGAGAGAGGGAGACACAGAATCCGAAGCAGGCTCCAGACTCCCGAGCTGTCAGCACAGAGCCTGACGCGGGGCTTGAACTCACGGACCGTGAGATCATGACCTGAGCTGAAGTCGGACGCCCGACCGACTGAGCCACCCAGGCGCCCCTACCACAATCTATTCTTGACCCAGCGGCCAGGGAATCTGGCAGAGCCTACTCAGGTCGCATTGTTCCCACCATCACCTCCCATTTCATTCCAAAGTCCTTACAAGGGGCCTCAACTTACCCCTCTGACCTGTCTCCTCCCTCCCTCTGCTCCACACACACTGGTCTCCCCGCTGTTCCCCCAAACGCGCCAGCTCCCGGCCTGGGGGCTGTTCTCTCTGCCCTTAGATGCCTCCGTGGCTCCGTTCTTCCAAGTTCTGCTCAGATGACAGCTTCTCAACCAGGGCTACTCGACTGCACTCCAGTTATCCTGCTCTAGCTGCCCCCAGGGGAGGGTATCACTCTCTAGCGTGTTATAGAATTTACTGACTGGCTCTATCGGTTGTGGCCGTCTCTCTTCCCCACCAGAACTTAAGCACTAGGAGGGCAGGGACTTTGCTGGGCTGGTTTTGTTCACTGCTGATCCCCCAGCAGCTAGCACAGTGCCTGCACAACACAGGCACTTAATCGATATTTGGTGAATGAATGAATGCATGAATGCATACATCCCTGGGGAGAGGCGTGGGAACTGAGCGACCAGAGGCAGGGCAGGAATGAAACTTTTCACTAGGATTTCACAGTCCTCTTGGGTCTAGGGAGTAAAAGGAACTAGGCTCAGCTGGTGGTCGAGGCAAAGCCAAAGGAAAATGCAAGGGGAGGCCATGTGCATCCACCTAGGCTCAACAGCCCAGGGCTGGGATCCCCTGAGAGGGGCCAGAGGAGGGGTGGCCCCCGGGAGCCTCCTGGACACCCCACCCTGAGCAGAGCCCTCTCTATGTCCCCACGGCAGGTGCCGTAGTCTGGCTCTCGGCTGTTCACCACCTTCCCTAGAGGGTGTCCTTGATCCTCTCATTTGTTTGCCCCACTGAAGAAATCTGTTCACACGTGGGTCCTCCTACCTGCTGCCAGAGAGTGGGGAGACCCAGAGCCTGGTCCCGCTGGCCCCAGAAGGAGGCCTATGGGGTGCTTGGAAAAGCACTTGCCCCTGCTGCTGCCCCCACGGAGCTCTGGTCAGCCACCTGCCTTCCCTTCTCTTCAGTCTTCCAGTCTATGAAATGAGCTATTTAGTGGTTCTTATCCCTTCATCGGTCACCGAAGGTTCACTACCCTCTCCTCTGAAAAAGTCCACAGCTACCCCATGCACACTTGTATGTACGACATCGGGGGGGGGGGGAGTGGTCAGAGCCCCAGGGAGCCCTCAAGAGACTCCAGATAAGGCCTCTCCCTCCCCTTGGCCTTTCAACACAAATATAAACTCTAGCAAACATTCTATTCTGGTCAAAAGGAGAAAGAGAAGAATATTCTCAAATCACTTCCTTGTCTTCCCCCTTGTGCAAATTCCAGCTCTATCCCTTCTTGCTGTATGACCTGAGGCAGGTTGTGCCACTTTCCTAAGCCTCAGTTTGCCCGTCAAGAAAATGGGGCTGAGAATGCCCATCTAACGTGGTAGACCTCTGTAAGAATTAAACAGGCACTGGCTGGACAGAGGGGCCTGGGGCCGTGGTTCCGTCGTGGATTTGGCACAACCTTGCACCACCTTGGGTAAGACCACACTCTGACTTTGTCTCGGCTTTCTATGCTGGAAATGGGGGCTCTGCTAAATCTCACCCCTGAACCCGCCTGAGCCAGAAGGGGCTTTGGAGGCCATCTGACCCAGCTTCCCCATTTCCCAGGTGAGGAGGCTGAGAGAAAGAGCTGGGACTTCAACAAGATCAAGCAGGCGAAACTGGAAACGACCTTCTGGCCACTGCCCTCCCCACTAGGGGCAGCCTAGGGTTCCCCTCGCTGTGAGGCTCGGCCTCAGCCTCCCCTCCCAGCTGGCGCAGTCTGCCCCTTCCCTGGGGCACATCCTTGGCGGTTATTAATAGCCTGTGACGCTGTCTGCCTGCAGCTGGTGCCCAGAGCTGGAACAGGCTCTCTGCTCCTTTTTGCCCTCCCGGCAGGACCCTGGGCGGGGGGGGGGGGGGGGGGGGGGGGGGAGTCCTGGGCCTCATCCCTCCCCACAGGCCTGAGGGCCCAGTCCCTGTGGCAGCCCCTGCGGGTGTGGGAGGTGAGCCCTGTTGCCTGGGTGAGGCAGGCGGCCCAGCACCCGGGGAGTTAGCAGGAGTGGAGGGCCGAGAGCACGGAGGTGGCCTGCCACTGGCTGACTGGCCCGGGGGCCCGGGCTGGGTGTCCACCAGTGGAGGGGTGGTGACCACCGGAGAGACAACAGGGTGAGCAGAGGCTCCCTGAAGAGACGAGCCCTTCCCTAGCTATGCCCTCCGCTCTTCCCCGAGCCTCTCTCTGCTCTTCCCCGAGCCTCTCTACACGGGGTGAAACGAGGATGTAGCCTAGCTCAGGAGACACATTCAGGCACCCCTGGGTAGGGCCACCACCATTTCTCGTCACAGAACTCTGGGTAAGTCACTTGTTCTCTCTGTGCTTCTGCTTCCTCATCAGTAAAATGGGGATAATATGGTACAAGTTAAAGTATTATTAGGGGCGCCTGGGTGGCTCAGTCAGTTAAGCGGCCGACTTCGGCTCAGGTCATGATCTCGCGGTCCGTGAGGTCGAGCCCCGCTTCGGGTTCTGTGCTGACAGCTCAGAGCCTGGAGCCTGTTTCTGATTCTGTGTCTCCCTCTCTCTGACCCTCCCCTGTTCATGGTCTGTCTCTCCCTGTCTCAAAAATAAATAAATGTTAAAAAAAAAATAAAGTATTATTAATAACAGCTAACATTTATGAGCCACTTAAAGTATAAGTTCTTTAGGTATGTAAAGACTCATTTAAAACTCACAACAGGGGCGCCTGGGTGGCTCAGTCGGTTAAGTGTCTGACTTTTGGTTTCAGCTCAGGTCATGATCTCCAGGTTCGTGAGTTCGAGCCCCGCAGCAGGCTCCATGCTGATGGTGTGCAGCCTGCCTAGGATTCTCTCTCTCTCTCTCTCTCTCTGCCCCTTCCCCACTCGCACTCTCTCTCAAAATAAATAAGCTTTAAAAAATTAAAAAAACAAAAACAACTCGCAACAATCTTGGGAGGAGCTATTAGTATTCCCATTATTTCCCTTAGAGCTCAGGAAAACCGAGACTCAGAGGATGAAAGATTAGGTGACGTGTCCTGTGTCACAGAGCTAAGAAGTGGCTTAGAGATGTCTGTCTGGCTCCAGAACACTCCATGAATACTTGTTGTCGAGCATCTACTTTGTCGAGCATCTACTGTGTTCTGGGATCTGGAATACATTCATGAACCAAACAAACAGCCCTGCCCTCAAGGAGCTTATGTTCCAGTTTGGAGGCAGACGATTGTAAGGGTAGGTAAGAGATGTAGGTCAGAGGGCCTAAAGGAGAAAGCAAGGCAGGGAGAGGTGAGGGAATGTTGAGGGTGAGGGATGAGACTGTAGACACTGGGTGGTGAGAAAAGGCCCCACTGACAGGACTACAAGCATGTGGATACTGTGGCGAAAGCACTTTCTCGGCAGGGGCTCGGGGAGCAGTGGGGAGGCCAGCGTGGCTACAGTGGTAAGGGCGAGGCACAGGTCGAGCAAAGAGTGACGATGCCGTGTGCAGGGTCTTGGGGGCCGCGGCAAGGACCTGGCTTTCACTCTGTGAGATGCGCGCCGAACACCTGACTTGAGCAAACCCTTCCTGAAGCCAACCTGCGTGCCAGACTCTGGGAGGCCAAGAGACGCTATGAACCTGACCTCGCTTCCACTTAAGAGACTTGGAGTTGAGCCCCCCACCGCCTTCCACCACTGTCCCAGGCGTGGGGCTGAGGAGGAAGGGGCGAGGGAAGTCTTAAAAGCTTCTGGGAAAGTTTCGTGGGCCTGCACTGCAGATGCCTCCATGGCCCCATGGAGTGGTGTGGGAGCAGGAAAGCGGAGTGATATGTCCAGAACTGCAGCCAGAGCCCAGGCTAGGTCCTGTCGGCTCCTTCTGGCTGGACTTGCTCTGTGAATTGTGTGCGAATGGTCTCAAAGTGGGCAGGATGTTCCGTGAATCCTAGATGTGGAAGCGTGAATAAAGACCTTCACCTCTGAGCTTCCATTTTTTTTTCCCCTGTAAAAGTGGGGGCAACATTCCCTCTCTGCTCAGGGCTTGTGGGGACTCACGTTCACAGCACGTCACAAACATTCATTCGCTTCATCCTCCCCATGACCCCAAAAGGCAGGCATTACCACCATCCCTTTGTGTAGGTGAGAGATCTGAGGCACAGAGAGGTGAAGCACCTTGCCCAAAGTCACACAGCAGGGTCTAGAGGTTGTGCTTTTCTCCACTAAAATATGTTAACTGGGGGCCTCGCCACCCCTCCTGGAGACACTTGGGAATCAGGGCTGGCAGATAACCTGAGCTCTTGGGAAGGGAAGATCTCTCTGCAGGGCAGTGGGCCCCCGGCTAGAGAATAGGAAGCCTCCCTTCTATGATGGGGGAGTCGAACAGACCCAGGGGAGCTACTCTGGGGTGGAGATGTGTGCAGTCTCTCTGGGGCCTGACCAGGAGGAGGGGGAAGAAGGCTCTGTCTTGTCCAGTCCCCACACCCCTGTCCCTCAGGACCGTCCCAAAGATCAGAGGCAGTTGGAACATTCTCTGGCTAATGTCACAGAGACAGCAGGGGGAGGGGGGGTCATTGTGGCTTCCCCTGGCCTGGCCCAGCTCATTTGCATACCCCGAAGGGTGTGGCAGAAGTGACAGAGCAAACACTTAAGTAGCAGGCACTGTTAAAAGCGCTTCACTTGTAACAGGTTCGTCTAATCCTCCCCATAACTCTAGGAGGCAGGAGGTTGGAGCTATTTTCACCCCTACACTACATCGGAAGGAACTGAGGCACGGGACAACTGTCTTGTCCAAGGTCACATGGCTAGGCAACGGTACAGGTGGGATTTGAACCCAAGGAGTTCGATGCCAGTTTCACCCAAACATTTGGTGGCTCATAGAGGTGGGGAGTCAAAATCCTCGCTCTGGGCTAATGTGCTGTTCTCAGCACTAAATGAGAAAGCATGGTGCACTTGACATTGAAAAATGTTCCACTGCTTCTTCCCAACCCTGATATTACACGGCTCCCCAAGTGGGGGCTGAGCTGGGAATCTGGACCTACCCTGTCTCCAGACTGTAGCCAAACTATGTAAGGGCTCTAACTGGACCCTTCAGGCCCACTGCTGCTGCTTCCTGAGACCAGAAAGGGGGCTCAGGGGAGCAGGGGAGCAGGGGAGCGAGTTGGTGGTTTGGGTGAGACTCAGGATCTGTTGGAGAGGCTGGTCCTGGCTCTGGCCTGATGCCCAATCGCCGGGGGCAGAATGCCTTGGGAACTCAGTCAGCAAAAGCCCGGCAGGTGCCTCACCTAGAGAGCAGAGGTGGGAAGGAAGACGGCCTTAACTACAGAACTATGGCCAAGCAGTCCTAGATCCCACCCCTTGCCACAGGGTAAGGTTCTGGAAAGGCCCTCATAGACTCTCAGGCTTGAACCCCACCCCATCCTGCCCGGACTCGTAGCAGGGCCATGCTTCATACTCTCAGGCACCACTGGCTCTCAAACACTCCCTTCCCCTTTCTCGGGGATAGCAGAAGCCCTGTGGTCTCCCCAGACTGGCTACGGGAAAACCAAGGCTGCATTATCACCAAGGCTTAGTCACCCACTTACCAATGCCCCTTTGAATATAAGAGTCAATAGTTACTGAGGACTTTTGACATGCCAGATCTCATCCTAGGCCCTCTCTTCATGCTTTAGCTCACTTAATCCCCCTGATGACCTTGAGGGAGATATCATCCTTGTTTTGCACATAAGTCAGTTGAAGCTCAGAGAGGATAAGTGACTTACTCAAGGTCACACAGCAGCTATGTGGGAAACCCTGGCCGAGTCCAGAGGCTGTGATCGTAACCATGGTGCTTTGCTATCTCCTTTGACCTCGGGTTTCTATAGACCTTCATCCAGGAAGACGGTACACTCCCTTCCAGGGCCATGCCCAGTGGCTGGAGCCCAGTGCTGGCCCCTAGCCCCTAGCCCCGCCACTTGACAACACCCATTGGCTTCATTAATGCTTAGGGAATGTCAATAATTTTGAGGGACTCTTGCATCTAGGCCCCCATCTCTCCTGCCTGACCAAAACTTAAAGCAGCTTGGACTCAGTCCTAGAAAGTTAGAGCAAGGAGTGAGCTTATAGCAGAGAGAACCTCTAGTCCAATTCCTCTGGACACCTGGGTAAACTGAGGCCCAGAAAGCAGTCCTCCCCCAAGAGTCCTCGGCAGTAGCTGGGCCTAGCGCCTTGGACTTTTGCTCCTGAAGTGGAACAATTGAAAACAAGTTTTTGGTGGGTGAATCCTTCTAGCGCAATGAACGGTCACAAGACAGAGCCTAGGGTAAAAGTGGGGCCAGGCTGGGATGCTGTGGCTAGAGGAATTCAAGTTCACTTCACCACTCAGCCCTGGAGGGACATTGCTCTGTGCAAGTTCTAACTTGACCACGAGGGAGGCAGGGAACACCCGCATGTGCAAAACACACACAGATGAAGGTCACCTGCTGAGCAAACATTTTCTGGCCTCCCCCTGGGCTGGCAAAGCCAGATGCCTACAGGAAGGGGTAGCAGGTCACATAAATGAGTAAGCAGGCCAGTTGAGGCCCTGGGGTGAGGTGGAGGGCAACTGCCCTAAAGAAGGTGGTGACTCTTCAGCTCTGGCCTGGGGTTGCCACACCATCGGAGTCTTTAAGAGGCTCCAAAAATCAGTATTTGTATATGAAATTGTATGTGTTTTTTTTTTTTTTTAACACTGGTAACAAATGCAAACATGAGAAAAACACTGATTGGCTCAAGAAAATGCGTCTAGAAGCTGTATTTTCCAACAGGTGCTGTACAGCAGGCTGGGCTCTAGGATGGACACAGCCATTGCAACCCGGACAAGATAGACCCGGTTCCGTCTCCCGGAGCTCAGGGTCTAGGTGTGGAGACAAGGTCTCGCAGCACATGTAGACACGTGCCACTGTCTCCAAGCCGCCAAGCATCAACCAATCCAGCCCAGCTCTGCACTCTCTCTCTGGCCAGGTCAGATCAAAAGGGAGGTGGAGGCAGAAGGCTGTTCCTGAGCCAGCCTATGGCAGGACTTCTCAGGTTGAGGGAACAGCCCCCCAGTGGCGGGAGGGAGTCAGAGGACACCCAGAAGTGTAAGAGGTGAGTGAGGAGTGAGGGCTGATGTTTGAGAGGCGGGTTAGGGCCAGTGGGCCAGTGTCGGGCCTCAACACAAAGGGCTTGGTCCTGTGCTTTATTCCAGACTCAGTGGGGAGCCACTGCAGGTTAGGGAGGAGGGGAGATCTTACTCCCCGTCCCCTCTTGCCTCTTGATGGTTTTCCCTAGGCACGGTGAGTCAAATCTCCGCAATTTAGCGTCAGGCTCCACTCCCTTGCCTGTGGGTCATATGATAAGGCCCCGGGGCTCCCGGGAACCCATTGGAAATGAACTCCTTCAGAGAGGGAGAAGACACACCTGGGTGCTCCTTGTGGCCGAACTGTGATCTATATACTGCAGAGTGAGTGGCTCACTCTCTGTCATTATCTCTGGGAGATGCCACACGCTTGCCCAAGGTCACCCGGTCTTCCGAGCAGCTGGCCCCTCCACAGCTTGGGCTGAGGGGGTCTGGCCTCAACTGTCCTTGAATGTGGAGGAGGGGCTGCCGGAGGTCTGGCCTGAAGCACCCCAACCTCTTCTCCTGCTAGTCACATCCTCTCCCTTGGGTCAATGCCAGCAGCAGGTGGGGTGGGGGCACTTGGTATTGGGAACGGCGGAGAAGAGGGATCAGCCTCCAGGCTCAGGGCCGCCAAGAATGCAGCAGGATGAGGATCAGATGCTTCAGGTGTGGGGTCAGAACTGGTCAGCTGGACCTGACCAGGTCTACCTCCACTGGCCCAACAGAGAGTGGTCTGGGCAAACGAAGAGCAGCCCCAGGGTCTTACGACCAGAAAAGACCAGGAAAAGGGGATCAGGATGTCGTGGGGGAAAAACAAACACACAAACCCTTGACTCCGTTGCCTGGCACATCACAGACACTAGCTAGAGGTTTGTTGAATGAAGAAATGAACAAAGGAACTCCCAGTGGGGCTCCCTGTATATCAAGTCCTGCCTTCCTCAGCATCACTGCCTGCCTGCAGAGGGCTCAGAGAGAAGAGACTGGGGGAAACCCCAGCAGCCCAGAGTGTGTTTCCTCAGCACCGTCCAGCCCCTTCCCAGGATCTCTGATCCAGAATTTCAGGGTACAACATCCCCTGGGCCTCTCGTCTTCCCACGAGCTGCAGGGCCTGGGGTTCGGGACGTTACTGACAGCCAGGCTGGGCCCGGCTTTGTAGAGCCTGGAAAGCTAAAGCAAAAACCTAGAATGGTCCCTTGGCTGTCCAGGACACAGTGATCCAACCTGAGGTTTGGCCCTGGGTATTTACGGAGGTCAGGAGGAGAAGGCAGTCTTGGGTTTGCTGGCCCTAGGGCACATGGGGACAGAAAGGTGCCCTGACCCGAAATGGCTTCTTCGTCCAGACTACCTCTCCTCCCCAGAAATCAGTGCCTCACTTTGGAAAGAGCTTGCCCCCTCCTGCAAAACGTACAAAGTATGGCTTGGGGGCGACCTTCCCTGTGGCCTGGGTGGGGGGCAATGGAGTCACAGAGAAAATATGGGATTCCCACCCGTTCTCTCAAACACGCCCCTTCCTTGCCCTCTCAGAGACAAAGACACACACCCAAAGCCCAGGCCATCGCCCTAGGGCCACGCACCGCAGGCCCCCCTCACCTGTGGACATCCCCAAATCTCCTCCCAGGGGGACTCCGCTTGAAAACTCAGCCCGGCCTTGCGGGGAGGGGTGTAGATGCTCCAAGGGCCCAGAGTCCAACAGCTCCGGGGGGGGGGAGGTGCCTCTCCACCCTATTCCCTCCTCTCCGTGGCATAAGGGGCTCTGCCACTACTCCCCTGCGAGGTCGGGGAGCAGCGTCCAAACCCCAGGGCTAGGGGTGGGGGGTGGGGGAAGGGAGAGGAGGAGGGGGCGGCTCCTCCAGGCGAGACACAAAGAGACGTCCTTCAGCCTCGGCTCCATGGCGACGCTGGGGAGGGGGCAGTGCGCACCCAATACTTCCTTCCCCACCTGGAGGGCTAGGGACCTCGGCGGCCACTCACCTGGGCCCGGCTTACCTGGGCTGGGGCCGCGGGGACGCCGCGGCAGGGGGCCTGGGCGCCGTCTCGGTTTCCGTCAGCCCGGCCCGGGGGGGCTCAGGGCGCCACAACCATGGGCTGGGATGAGAAGGGCGCCGCGAGGGGCTCAGTCGCCTGGGTCCTGGAGCTTTGAGGGGGGCCCCGAGGCCTCTTGCTGGTGAGGGATAGCTCTTGCTGTCCTCGGTTCCCTAGATTTGGGGTTCCTGTGTACCGGAATTGGGGGGGTCTAGGAACCCCCTGATCTAGGGGCGTTCTGAGCTGAGTCTTCGTGTCTTGAGGTGTGGAGTTGTAATGACCGGGTTCTTGACAGGGGGTCCCAGCAGTGCCGGAGGAGGGGGTCACTGCGTTCTAGGTCTTGGGGGGGGGGCCCGATTGAAGAGGGGGAGTCTTAGCCGTACCGTAGGGAGGTCACTGTCTTCCGAATACGGAGGAAGTCTCCGCTTTCCCCAGCTGGGGAGTAGCTCTCTGTTGGATCTGGAAGGGGTCTCCCGCTTTCTTGGGGGTCTCTGGGTCCTGGATGTGGTGGAGGGGGATCCCCGCGCTCCCCGGCTGCGGGGGCTTGCAGAGTCCCGGCCACCGGCAGGAACTGGGAGGAAGCCCCTCAGCCGCTGGGGGGCTCCGTTGCCGCCGCTACGAGCAGCCCGGCTCTGCGGTCCCGGACCCCGGCCTGGTCCGGGCTCTGGCTGCGGCTCCGGCTCGCGATCCGCCGGGTTCTCGGGCCCCGGCCCCGGCGCCCGCCCGGGCAGCGCTCCATCGCTGCATCGCGGCTCCGCCCTCTGGCCCGCGCGCACCTGCCCGCCAGGCCCCGCGGCTCCGCCCTCCGGCTCGCGCGCCGCCGCCCGCCCCTTTGTCCGCCCTGCTTGGCGCGCGCTTTCGCGCACGCGCACTCCCCTCGGCGCGCGCTCTCCCTCCCGCCGCGCCCTCCCGCCGCGCGCCGCGGGGCGCAGATTCTCCCCGCGCCGAGGGAGCCGCGCGGCGCCCCCACCCCGCCTTCCGGCCGCGCTGGGTCCTAGCGCCCGTGGGCGCCCTCTCCACCTTCCCACCCCCGTGTTTTCTAGGTCAGAGCCCACGAGGGGGCAAGAACGAGGTTAGAGAGGACTCGAGGGAGTCTGAGAGGGTCACCTGGTCCAGCCTCCCGGGCCCTACGGGACCAGACTGCCCTAGACTGTCCCAGTCTGTTCTTGTAAGGCGGAGCATGTGTCTGTTTCAAGGAGGGAAGCAGCCAAGCTCTGCAATCGCGTGTGCATTCATTCATCCATTAGCCTGTCTGCCCATCCAGCCATCCATGCATCCATCCATCCCTCCCTCCCTCCATCCTAGTTTGAGCCAGACTTCGGAGAGCTACCAGTCTACTCGGGGAAGAGGTCGTCAACTGGGGCCTCGGGGGCTGTGACCAGCCCAGGTAGGGTTTGCGACTCCCGCTGTGAACAGTCTGTGACTAGTCCTGGAATGCTGCTGATAAGCTCAGCGCTCACTGGAGAGAAAAGAAAGGGGATTCCAAACAGAGGGAGCAGTGTGTGCAAAGGCACGTGTGAAGGAGCATTATTTGATACTGGAAACTGGCTTGGAAGGAGGTGGGGTAGATGAGGCTGGCGATGAGATAGGGACCACTCGTTCCCCCCCCCCCCCCCCCCGCCCCGGGCCTTACTCCCTCTCTTACCCCGATGGGTAAGAGCCACACTGTTTCATTAATGAGAAAGCCCCGACACACCTTCCATATTTCCTCTCTTTGTTCAGGCTGTTTCCTCCACCCAGCATACTCTTCCCAAGCACCCTGTTTTTTAGATCTTTTGGAACAAGGGATCGTAGACTCAAGTACCTGTGGGTCACAGAAATTAGTGACTGGGCTCAGGCGTCAGGTGACCGGAAGTGGGGGACACGAGGCAAACTGGAGCGTCATGGGCTTGTGTGGACGGATGATTTTTCAAGAGAAGCAGGAAGCCCATATAGTGTCTTCCAGCTTTTCAATATTGGAAACTCATTCCCAAGTTTGGAAATACTGAATGGGCCAAACGAAACACACTTTGGGGTCAAATCTAGCCCAGGGGCCATCATTTTGCAACCTCTGCTCCTGAGAATATTGCCTCAGTTCCCAGTTTTTCTCGCTCCTGCTTCTTTCTAGACTCTTTTGTTCTAGAATCCAAGTACTATGTGACCATCAGCTCTGCAAAATACAAGATGGATTGGGTTGCTCCTTTGCATAAAATTGCCAAGGACACCCTGTTACCTCCAGGGCGAAAAATCTAACCTCCTTATCCTGGTGTTTAAAGCCCGTAGACTTTGGGCCTCTACCCCTTTCTTTACTGAGGTCCCCTCTTCTCCATTAAGCCTTGAACTTAGCCTAGAATGTGTGCTTTCTCATAGCGATGTGCCTTCATACGCTTGGTTTTCTTAGTTTAGAAACATTTCCCCCCTCTTTTTCGTTCTCTGAACAAGTTATCCTCTGAGATATCTCTTCTATGTCTGCCTTTTCTCTCTCACCCCTCCCTGTCCTGCTAATGTTCCAGAGTTTCAACTTTCACCCTTTGTTCTACTCCTCTCCAAGTAAGGCCTTATTGACCCAAACTAATGGAGGGGTTTGGGTTATGGGGCAGGCAGAAGCGGGGAGAGGAGAGGAGAAAGGAGAGGAAGGAAATGTGTTCCTGGGTCTAATAAACCGAGAGGAAACTGAGACCTAGAGAGGGGGTAGGAGCAGAATCTGGCCTTGAAATGCTCTCAACCACAGTTATTAAGGGTTATCAAGGCCACCTTGTGCAGAAGCCTTCCCCGATTCCTCACCTGGGGCATTTGATTACCTACAATTAGAAAATGTTTGCTAAGATGTATTGTGGGTATTCAAACCCCCTTCCCCAAACCCCCAAGCTCTGCAGGGTGAAAAGTCCTGGTCCCCAAAGGGGGTACACTCTGACCAGGGGATACATCAAGGGTCTCATTAAAACTTAAGCTACGGCTGCTGCCAGGGTACTTTAGACCCCATGTGTTTGGAACTGACAGGCAAGGAGAACGAGTCCCTTCTCTGGCAGTCAAAATCGACCCTAATCAATTACTAAAAGTTACTAGAAGTACCCCGATTAGTTACTAGAAGAAGGCAGGGCTGCTTTTACAAAGTGGGAGCTGGGAGAAATACATGTGGAACCCAGTGAACCACTGGAGTGATCCCTTGGTTATGATAACCTAGAGCTTAGACCCTTCAGGACTGAAGGGTTGGGTCACAGCACCCGGTGATCCATCAAGACCAGGGAAGGTGATAGTTGAGAGTGTGGATAATTAAGAATGGAGAGTGAAGGGGGAAAGGACAGGTACCAGTTACCCGGCCCTGAGATCAAGTACAGGAAGGGGGGAGGGGCTATAGTTCACATCACTAACAACCCTCCTCACAGTTTCCATTTAGAAAGAGAGGCATCCACGGAGGAGCTGTGTAGCACGAGGCGGGGGATGTGGCAGCCACGAAAGTGCACCATCCAGACCTCTGACTGCGGGGCTGGTGACTGCCCAGGGCAGCGGCGATGGGGTCTCTCCACAGTTCACAGAGGGGTCTCCACTTTACCTTCCTCTAGCTGGTCCCAGTCGATGACTGGGTGCAGCCAAGACACCAAAGCATCCAGCTCCTTAGAGACACAGAGCTTCCCTGATGGGCAACTAGGGATCGAGGACTTCCCACTGGCTCCATCAAAACTTTCTTAGCATTCTCATCCCACCTTCCTTCCTTCGATCCTCATTCCAAGCTTTGGATCCGTTGAGCCCGACGGTTCGCCCAGCCTCCCCCGGCTCCCTTCTGATTTTCCCGCCCAGGCATTTTCCCCAGCAGGATGGATCACTTGCACATCTGACCCCGTCTTGGCCCGCTTCTTAGAGGACTGAACCAACACAACATATCTGAAGACAGGAACTAAAATAGCTATGCCTAACGCTGCGGTCCCTTTTCCCTGACACGTGGGGATAATCCAGTCTTGCCAGCTCAAAGTTTTGCATCCACAGCATTGCGGCCCTTCCAGAGAGGGTCTTGGTGGGTATGATCTGGGTAGCAGAACACAAAGATAAAACTCAGCTCTGATTTCCATAATAACACAGAAGAGACATCGGGAAACCCCATTTGGGTTTCCTCTGCCTGGGGCCCACACCCTCTTTGATGCTGGGGAGTCCTCATACTCCCGGGCAATCAGTTTGCTTCTCCCTGTTCATGGAAGCTCGTGAGGCCAGTGACCCCAGGACTCCCCTTTGGTTGCCTCTTGTATTCACTGACGAATCACAAATCTCTGTTGTGGGGATCAGGGAAGGAGTCAAAACAGAGTCCCCGTCCTTTAGAATATATACCTCCTGTTTCAAACTATACGAGTTTGGGTAACTCAACCGGCCATACTGAAAGTGATCTGTTAAGATGATATGTCGGCCAGGGGCGCCTGGGTGGCTCAATTCGGTTAAGCGTCCGACTTCAGCTCAGGTCATGATCATGCGGTCCGTGAGTTGCAGCCCCGCGTCGGGCTCTGTGCTGACAGCTCAGAGCCTGGAGCCTGCTTCGGATTCTGTGTCTCCTTCTCTCTCTGCCCCTCCCCTGCTCTCGCGCTCTCTCTCTCTCTCTCTCTCTCTCCGAAGTATTTATTTAATGACTAAACATTAAAAAAATAAAAACGAAAAAAGATGATGCGTTGGCCATATTGATAGTCCCCAAAGCTGGGGGAAAATGATGGCATTTGGGGATCTCCCCAGAGTGGTCTATGTTCTATGAGGCTCCTAATTGCTCACATTGTCAGTTATAACAAAGAGAAAGCTTCCTGGCCTGTTGGTCCGCATTACGATGGTACGGGAAGAAGCTTCTGCCCTGATGGCCACCTGCACAGGATACTGCTGCTGGTGCCCAACTCGTCAGCATGATCAGAGATCCTGGTGGCACTGGTGACTGAGTAGTTCGGAGGGCTGATCAGGTTTAAGAAGCTGAAGATGATGACGTTTTGAGCAGAGGTTATGGAAGGCGTTCAGCGCCAGGAACAGGAGCCCCCAGGGCCCCTGGGAGACACAGGTCAAGCTATGGCCAATAATGAAAAACCAACAGGTCCACCAGAACCCAAGATGGATCAGAAGGAAGACAGCGGGGCAGCCCGGGACATAACAGCGGCTGCAGGTGATGGATCTTTGAATCTCTCGTTACCTTTTTTGGAGGATATATTCTGAAGTGAGAAACACAGTGTTCCAGCAAGAGTCCTGATGAGCTCCCCACCTCCCGCGTCCAAAGACAACTCTGTGACCGCGGCCAGCAAGATGGCACCGGATAATGGCAAGTACAGAATAATGGCGGTGCAGAGAGGGAAGGGCCTGCTTCTTTATGATTTCGCAGAGCTGCTGAGTTGTACTTGGAGTGGCTTTGAAGGGAATTCTCCTCCCTGTAGCTGAAAGCTTGCCAACGGACATGAGAAAAATATCTCTAAAATCATGAGAGTGGTTGCTCCCGGAGATGGGATCCAGGAAATGGGACTGGGGTCGGGGTAGATAATGGGAATTCGTCTTTCTGTGTCACGTGTTTTCTTTCTTTCTTTCTTTTTTTTTTTTTAATTAAAAATATCTGACACAGGGGGCGCCTCGGTGACTCAGTTGGTTGGGCGTCTGACTCTTGGTTTCGGCCCAGGGTCGTGAGTTCGAGGCCCGCATGAGGCTCTGTGCTGACAGCGCGGGCCTGCCTGGGATTCTCTCCCTCTCTGCCCCTCCCCCTCCCTCTCTCTGTCAAAATAAATATATAAACACTAATTTAATGTTTATTTAAAACCAGATCCAGGAATGATCTAAAATGACCCCACCTCTAGGGGCGCCTGGGTGGCTCAGTCGGTTGAGCTTCCGACTTCGGTTCGGGTCATGATCTCGCGGTTCGTGAGTTGGGGCCCCGCGTCGGGCTCTGTGCTGACAGCTCGGAGCCTGGAGCCTGCTTCCGATTCCGTGTCTCCCTCTCTCCCTGCCCCTTGCCTGCTCACACTCTGTCTCTATCTCTCAAAAATAAACATTAAAAGAGTTAAAAAAAAAAAATGACCCCACCTCTCCGTCTCTGAGAAACACAGGACTGGGTAGTACCTTTCGCTCTCTGACCCCCTGCCCCTCACACCTGTGGCACTCCTTAGGCCTGGATGTGGCTGTCAGTGTGGATGTGGAGTGCGGATCTGATACGTCCTCCCGTCCCCCCCGCCCGTGTTTATTGCAGAGCATCAAGAAGCATCCTCTGGAATCCTCGGAACAGAAGCAGAGCTACTGAGAACCGCTTCAGTCCCAGCTCCTTCGTCGGGGAGGGGTCACCAAAGCCATCCCCGGGAACGCAGGCCTTTGGAAGGAAACACGTGCTGTCTGGTGCACGTCCCCTGGGGTCTGGATTTAATGATGTCCTAGTTTGGGTTTCCCAGAAACGGACCCTGAGACAGGGATTTGAGAGGAAATAGTTTATTTGGTAGGTGATCTCAGGTAGGGGAGTGGAGAAGTGAGCCAGGAAGGCAAGTGCACACTGTGGGCGACAGAAAGGGAATCCCAAGGGGGAGGGGGCTCTCAGAGACGGTGTAGGATGCCTACCTGCGTAGACCACGTATGATACTCCAGCCCCCCGCCCCCCATCAGGCATCAGTGAGAGCGGCCGTGGGGGATGCGAGCCGAGGAGCAGGCCCGATCAGATAAAGCCCCCAGGAAAAGTAATGAGAATGCTGGCAAGTAGAAGTGGGGGAAGGGCCCAGAAAGACTGGATGGGGAGCTGACGGTGGGACCAGCCACGACCAGCACTTACTGCCCCGGGTCCCGGGGCTGGCATGATACGCACATTGCCAAGTGGAGTAGAACCCTCTTATCTGGCTTGGGGACCCATTTTCCTCGACATACCCTTCCCTATGCACTAGGGGTTCTCGGCGGCGGGGGGGGGGGTTGCCCACCTGTTCGGCTCTAGGAGGGGGCTTGCGACCCAGAGCCTACCAGTGTATTCCACCCCCCTGGCCATCCTGATTGTTTCTGAGATAGGCCTGTGCCCCAAGCCAGGCCAATAGGATAGAACTCTCCTTCCATTGAACTGTAGAGAGAGGGAGAGGTAGGTCTGGAGTTAGTACCACCGGGGAGACTCAACCAGAGGACGAGGCCAAAACGGCAGACGGCAGAGCCGGGAGCCGAAGAGTCAAAACCCTCATGCCATCACCTGAGCCCCTGGACCTAGCCACACCCGAAGACTCCGGACTGTTCAGGTCCGTAACCCACTAAAGTTCCTTTTGCGCTTAAGTCAGTTGGACTTGGGTCCCTGCCACTTACAACCCCAAGTTCTTTACGCTGCGTATAAATGTGGGTTTCTAAAATGTTTACAAACGCAGGGGTAAATGAAAGATTCTGCCATCTGTCCCCATACTCACTATTTCCTCAGCATCCAGGTTGTGAAAGGGAATTCTCAGAGGGCGTTCAGCCTCCCCAGGAGTAGGAGGTTCAGATCCTGGGAGTCCAGCTCGGGCTCCCTAAAGGCAATCGTTCCTAAGGCCACACGAGGAGCCGGGTAGGTTCACAGCTGAGCGTGCTGGTGGGTTCCTGGGCTGCCACAGGGGGCCCCTTTCCCTTTAAGTTGCAGGAACCTCCGGGTTCTTGGCCAAGACATGGAGGCAGTCATTCATTCATTCACCCTTGATAATAGGCACGAGGATAAATAGGTGAGTTACGCAGACAATCCTGGCCTTCAGGAGCTTTCGGCCTAGTGGGGGAGACACTGTACTCATCACACCAATGAGTGGCAAATTCTAGCTGAGACCAGACTACCAACGAGAGACAAAGGTCGGGGCTTTCTGGAGGAAGTGACGGCTGCACTGGGATTGCCAAGAGCGAGCAGGGGCTACGTAGGTAAGGGGTAGGCAAAGGGCCTGTCTCGGCGTTCAAGCCCTTTCTCCCCACTTCTGATCCGTCTCAACCAAGCCATCCTCACCTCCTCCTCTCCCCAGGTTCCATTCGATCTCGTTTCCTTCTCCCTCCCTGTCTCCCTCCCTATCATGATTTCGCGATTTCTGATTTCTATATATTCCTGCCTGTGGGCTGTCGCCTGGGAGGGGCCCTGTCCTGGTGTCCTGGGACAACAGGGGGGGTTGGGAGAGGGGTGGGGGTGTGGGGAGGGACACAGGGCAGAGGTCTGGGTGGTAGAAGGGCCCGGGGGCCACGCCCCAATCTATTCCCAGCTTCGTGGAGGCTCTGACTGAGCCTTGAGCCTGAGCCGGGGCCTGGAGGAGGTGGGCAGGGTGGGAGCAGGAAGGGGCTGGGTGGAGCCAGGCCTGCAAGCCCTAATTAAGTCAGTTAATTAGGTGGGGAGGAGAAGCCTGTGGGAGTTAATGAGCTTGGCTAATTAAGTGGATCCTGGAGAATGGCTCAAATTCTGGTGGCTTGGGAGGGATGGGGGCTTAGGCAGGATGGAGGGAGGGGGAGTGGGATGCCTGGTGCCTCCCAGGTGTCACCAGGGTCTGTCTGCGGCCACCACCGGGGTCTGAGGCCACTACCGAGAACTTCAGTGACCGTCGGGGTGTGCAATGCCCCCCCTCCCCCGCCCCCGCCACCAGGGACTGGTCTAAAGTTACCATCAAGGCCCAACGCCCTCACCAAGGGCATATATGCTATTGACATCTGGGCCTGAGGTCATTATCGAGGCCTGGTCCCGCGTCACCCGTCCCTTGGGGGTTCAAGCTAGGTTCCCTTTGAGCAGTTTGGGGGATGGGGACAGAAATTGAGCCCTGACCCAGGAACCCTTCAGGGCAACCAACACAATCCCTGTGGTGGGTGGGGAGCCATGACCGCCACGCCCACATGCCAAGTTTTAAGACTGCAAAACATTCCCGCTGTCACTGCCAGCAGGGAGAGCTGCAGGGCTCTTGTCCCAGCTCACAGATGCGGCAACTGAGGCCAGGGAGGAAGGAGCTTGCCCTGGCTCTTCCTCAGCCTCCTGCTCACGGTGCAGACCCGGGAGGCAGGGCCGTGGGGGTGGGGGGGGAAGGGGAGGAAGAAGACAAGGGAATGTTCTCTTCCAGGCCTGGAGCCAGTCACCTGCTAGGCCACCAGCTGTTCCAGGAGCCTGGAGGCCTTCTCTTGCTTGAGCCCTGTTTCTCTCTGATTGTGGGGTCCTGAAACGCCACCACCAGGGATCCTGGGGCGGTGAGGTGTACCTGATACCAGGGCCGGCTACAGAATGTGGGCCTCCTGTTCAGGAAGCAGAAAGAAAGCTTTTCCCTTCTACCCAGCTCGCGCGCGCGCTCTCTCTCTCTCTCAGCCTGTCATGGTGGTTTTTTATTTGCTATTTAAGGCCATGCTCCCTTGGGCGTGGGGATATGCGGGGGCCAGTGCAGACCCTCACAGGGGCCCAGGGCCACCCCGCTGCACACTTGGTGTGGAACCTGCCTGCACCCAGGCCCCTGCCCTACAAAGACCAGCCCTGGTGACTGGGTGGGGCAAGGAGTGGGGAACTGGGAGCCGCCCCCCCCGCCCAGGGGGGTGTGGAAGGGTGGGATTGCTTGTGGCGCAGGCTCCGTCCTCCCAACAGACCCCACTTACAAATTCAAAGATGAAATTATGAAGAATTGCCCGATGCCACCTACAGAGCAGCAAACCCCAAGTTCGGGGCCCTGCGTGACGGCACTGGTCACACCCGGCCGGACACACACAACCTGACGGTCCTCACGGCCACTCTGCACGCTCGGTGAACTGCCCCCAGTTCACCTACTTGCTCATTCATTCATTCATTCATCAAGTATTTATTGAGTGCCTCCTCCACGCAAAGAACAAAACAGAAAAGATCTCTGCCCTCATTCATGCTAGTGAGGGAGAGAAGGCAACAAATGGGGTACCTGAGTAAATAATTATGCTTCAAGGGATTCGAGTGAGGGAAGAAACAGAGCAGAGAGGGCAAGTCCTTGCAGAGGAGGTTACATTTGAGCAGAAACTTGAAGGGGAGGGAAGGAGCCATACCGATACGAGGGGTCCAGTAGGCCAGCCATGGGCAACAGCCAGCGTAAAGGCCCTGGGGCCAGAGTGTGCGTGGTGGTGGTGGTGTTGGGGGGGGGGGTCAGGAACAATGAGGAGGCTGGTAAAGCATGAGAGGAGATGAGAGGTAATGGGGACAGTTCACTCAGGGCCACCATAATAAGCCTTTGGCTTTGACTCTGAGTGAGGTGGGAGTTTATTGGAGGGTTTTGAGCAAAGGAGGGATGAGCTTTCGGCGTTAACGGGCTCCCTCTGGCTGCTATGGGACAGATAGCCCTGGGGGGGGGGGTGGCAGGAGAAATGAGGAGGCTCCTCACCCAGTTGGGTGAGAGAAGACGGCATCTTGGAACAGGGCTGCAGGAGGAAAGGTAGTGAGAAGTGGACCTCTGCTGACAGACTGGACGAGGGGGGTGGTGTGTGTGTGTGTGTGTGTGTGTGTGTGTGTGCGTACAGTTTACCCTGGGTACCTGGACCATGAATTTCCACGAACAGGTGAGGACACTAAGCAGCTCTCTGGTCCCCAGGATTCTGTGCCCTTGAGAGTCGGCTGTCATTTTGGGGGCACCCCCCCTCCATACCTCTACATTTCTGCCTGCCTCGGGCCAGCTGCTGCAACGTGGAAAAGTTTACATGAACCCTATGGATGGGGGACATGGCCTGGGCAGGGACAGCGGTAAACCCGAGAGCCCTGGTTCATCTGAACAGTGAACCGGTGACCCTGTGACCCACTGTTGTCACATGGGAATGTGCACTCAGGCTCTCAGAGCTTGCAATTTTTCAAGAGACGTTGGAAGTCTAGATCTTAGGACGCAATGCCCTGATTTTTTAAATATTGGCAAGTCAATTCTTTTAATATTTACTTATTTATTTGGCGGGGGGAGGGGCAGAGAGAGAGGGAGAGAGAGAATCCCAAGCAGGCTCCATACTCAGTGCAGAGCCGGATGCCGGGCTTGATCCCACAAGGGTGAGATCATGACCTGAACTGAAATCAAGAGTCAGACGCTTAACTGACTGAGCCACCCAGGCACCAGGCACTGAGGCACCCAGGCACTTACCCAGGCAAGTACATTTTTTTCTTAATTAAAAAAATTTTTTTAAAATATGTATTTATTTTTGAGAGACAGAGAGAGACAGAGCATGAGCAGGGGAAGGGCAGAGAGAGAGGGAGACACAGAATCCAAGCAGGCTCCAGGCTCCGAGCTGTTGGCACAGAGACTGATGTGGGGCTCGAACCCACGAACCACGAGATCATGACCTGAGCCGAAGTCAGACGCTTAACTGACTGAGCCACCCAGGCGCCCCAGGTAAGATTTTGATGTCAGGGCAGGCTATACCCCTGTGTGGGACCAAAGATAGGACAGGGGCTGCTTCCGTAGGCCCTCTTCCCATAGCAACATCTGCATCTGGGGTGTCTGGAAACCCAGATCCCCCTGGGGCGTGGCTTGATAGGTCAGCTCTTGACAGGTCTAGGCAGGAGCCGGGGTGAGGGGCCGTTAGAACAGTTGGCAAGGAGTGACCCCTGTGAGCCCTTTGGGTGCCAGGCAGTGGCATAGCTCCAGGGATGATATGGTTCCCAGGCAAGGGTTGCCGCTGGTCCTCTGGGCACCCCAGAGCAGGGAAGAAGGTACAGTGGCCAGAAGGGTGAGACCGTGGCCAAGAATGAGCCATAGGGTGAGATTTGCTCCAAGACAAGAGAACCAGCATGAAGGGAAGGCGCCTGGACTTCTCCTTGTCCCTGCCCTAGAGACCACCCTCTACCCCCGCCTCTGCTGTCCCCAGACTCCCCCCCAAAAAGCCCACCTCCATTTCTCCATTTCCCTGGACCTGGGCTGGGCTGAGGGGCTGCGGGAGAAGCAGAGAGAGAGAGAGAGAGAGGCGATAGCAAAACTTCCTCCGCCATCACGTCGGGTCAGCATCCCCGTGTGGCCCTGTGCTTCCCAGGTGTGACCTCATTCATCCTGCCAACGTCGGAACGACGGCTGTGCCCATTTTAGTGCTGACGAAAATGGGTCACAGAACAGCTGGGTAACCTGGCCAAGGTCACAGGGACTTGGAAGTAGTGGGAACTGCAGTTAAGCCCGGGGGTGTGTGGCTACAAAATCTAAAATATGAACACAGAAACTGTCAGATAAAAAGAGTCCAGAGCCTCGCCGCCGGCCACGGGCTGGGCCAGTCGCTGCATGTGTGAGCGCAGCGCTCCCTCTAGCGGCTGGTCTGACACGGTGCAGGGAGGACTGGGACTCTCTCAAGCGCGCGCGCGCGCACACACACACACACACACACACACACACGCACACACACCTGTTTACTCTCTGGTTCTCCAGAGGAAGACCACACCATCTCCATCTTCTGCTTCCCTACAACCCAGGACCCGTGGCCTCTACCCAGCTGGTTCACCCAAGGCCCCTCTCCTTGGTCAAGGGAAGCTTGACCTTGGTCAAGCTGCGCCAACCTCCGGGGCATCTTCTCGCTGCTCCCCTGCTTGTCCCCTTCTCTCTGTCGATGCCTGGGTCTCTTTGTCTCCACCCGTGGTTCTCTCAAACTTGGCTGCACGTTATAACCCGCTGGGAAGCTTTCAAAAATCATGATGCACAGGCCACACGGGAGAGGGAATGAATCCGTCTCCTCTCACCATCTTTGATTTCCAGGGACAGGGGGGGTTTCCGGGAAGCGTACGGCGGGCCTCTCGGTTTCCCAACGTCGTCTGCTTCCAAGCTTAAACCCCAGATCTCACCGCCACCCCCCCCCCCCCCCCCCCGGAGATCTCTATTTTGTTCAGTGTTTTCCAAAACCCTTCCATCCCCTTCACCACTTGTTATGATACCCGGCTGTAGCAGCTCATCGAGCTCATGGAGACCATCACCCCTTTCCGCCACCGCCATCCGTCTCGTCCCTCTCGGTCTCCGCCCGCCACCACCAGAGCTGCTGCCCGGAATCCCCGCTCCCCTGCCCACCTCCCTCGTGGCAGTACCCGCTTGGCCATCACCGACTCTCTGCCTGCACCGAGCAAAGCCGACACGGCTCGGAGCGTCCCACACCGGCCTGGCAGCTTCCTTTCTGGTTCATGGTCTTTTTCTAAAATTGTTTTTAAGTTTATTTCTTTATTTTGAGAGAGAGGGACGGAGCGAGAGAGAATCCCAAGCAGGCTCCGCCGCCGTCAGCGCAGAACCCCCTAGGGGGCTCGATCTCACCAATCGGGAGAGAGCGTGACCTGCGCGGAAATCCAGAGCCAGACGCTTCACGGACTGAACCACCCAGGCGCCCCTCCGGTTCGTGGCCTCGCAGGGGCGCTCATTGCTGCCGCGCAACCCCCGCTGGCCTGCCAGCTGCTTTCTCTCCCCTCTCTGAGAAGGGAAACTTCCATTCCCCTGTGAATCTCCTAGGGATCTCGGCGAAGGCCGGGCCCCTGCGTGTCTAACCCGCCCCGAGGCGGTGCCAGTGCTTCCGGTCTGCGCCCCTCCCTCTGAGCCGCAAGGTCTTGGACGACTCTCTCCCACCTGCTCCTTTCGCCTCCGACCGCGGCTCCCACTTCACGGAGCAAACAGATGGATCAGACTGCCTCCCGCCGGCAAAGCGCAAACCCACCCAGCTGCTCACTTCTCGCTTCTTCCCATCTGCTTTGGGTGGGGGAAGCTCTCCTCCTGTGAGGCCAAGCCTCCCTTGGGACCTCGTTGTCTCAGGACTCCGCTCCCTCCCTGCCCCACCAACCTCCTTCTGGCTCCAGGACTGTTCCCACAGCAGGCGGCGGGCTGGGCATCGCCTCCCTCACCCCACGCCTCCAGCTATTTCTTGGACCCCCCCCCCCATCCCCCTGCACAGTGTGGAAAGCTTCCTGGCAGAGTTGGCTTCTTGTCTCTGCCCTGCCATCTCCAGTTCTCCGCTTTGTGCTTCGTGTTCTTTCCACTATCCTTTTGTAAATATGGCTCTGATTTGTAGTCAAGTTCAACGTGCCCGTTGCTTAGAATCAAGAAAAGCGCAGCACCCCCACCCCACCCCCATTTCCCACGCCCGAAGGGCAAGCCTTTCAACTCGGGGCAATTTTTACTTCTGTGTTTCTTACAGAGCACCTTCACTTTGCTTCTTGCCAGGTTTAGGCTTTTGCTGTCGACTTCCTACTTGGGAAGAGCAGGATTTAGCTCCCTTCCGTTCCCCCCCACCCCCCAAGTTTCCTATCCCTGCCCTCCTAATACAGTCGTATCAGAATATTTCTGGTGCTTACACGTTGTGGAAACATTGCGGACATGGAAACATGTGGCATTGTATGGTTTCTTCCCCCCTTTTCCTTTTTTATAATAGATTTTTTTAAAAGTAATCTCTAGGCCGAACGTGGGGCTCGAACTCATGACGTTGAGGTCAAGAGCTGCGCGCTCCACCGGGGGAACCAGCCAGGCGCCCCTGGACTTTATCTTCTAAAGCAGTTTTAGGTTTAGAGAATTGTGAAGAAAGTACATATCCCGCCGCCTCCTTCCAGGATCCTATTATTAACGTGTCGCTTAGGGCCATACGTTTGTTACAATGGACAAAGCAATACACACACCACCATTCACTATGGTTTGGGGCACCTGGGTGGCTCAGTCAGTTGAGCCGCCAACTCTTGATTTCATCTCTGGTCATGATCCCAGGGTTGTGAGATCGAGCCCCGCGTTGGGCTCTGTGCTGAGTGTGGAAGCTGCTTATTAGGATTCTCTCTTTCTCCCTCTGCTCCTCTCACGGTTCCCCCTCCTCGCATGCGTGCGCGTGCGCGCGCTCTCTCTCTCTCTCTCTCTCTCAAATAACATAAATAAAATAATGTTATAAAGTCCACAGTTCACCTGAGGGCTCACTCTGTGCTGTACGTTCTACGGTTTTTGACAAATGCATGGTGTCATGGACCCACCCTTGCAGAATCATACAGAATAATTTCATTGCCCTAAAAAGCCCATGCTTCACCTGTTCATTCCCCTGCTCCCTCCCCACACGCCCCTGGCAACCACTGATCTTTTTACTGCCTCTGCACTTTTGGCTTCTTCAGAACGTCATGTAGCTGGAATCGTAGATTACATACCCTTCCGGACTGACTTCTTAGCAATATGCGTTTATGGTTACTCCATGTCTTTTCATGGCCTGATAGTTAATTTCTTTTTATGGATGAATAATATTCCATTGTATGAATGCACCACAGTTTATTTATCCACTCCTCTGTTGAAGGACAGTTTGGTTGCTTCCAAGTTTTTGGCAATTATAAATAAATCTGCCATAAACATTCATGTGCAAGTTTTTGTGCGGACATAAGTTTTCAACTCATTTGGGTAAATCCCAAGAAACGCTATTGCTGGATCATATACTAAGACTCTGTAAGAAACTGTTGGTCTGTCTTCCAAAGTGGCTGTACCACGTTACATTCCTGGCAGCAAAGAATGAGAGTTGCTATTGGTCTCACATCCTCACCAGCATTTGGTATTATCAGTGTTTTGGATTTTAGCCATTCTAATAAGTGTGTAATATAGTATCTCACTGATGTCTTAATCTGCTATGCCCTAAGGACATATGATGATGAGCATCTTTTATACGCTTATTTGCCATCTGTATATCGTCTTTGGTGAGGTGTGTATTCCAATCTTTTGCTCATTTTAAAATTGGGCTGTTCGTTTTCTTACTGTTTTTTTTTTAAAGAAATCTCTGTATACTTTGGATAATAGTCCTTTATCAGATAAATAGTTCTTCTGCATTTCTTTTTTTTTTTTTTAATGTTTACTTATTTTTGAGAGAGAGAGAAAGAGTGCAAGTGCAAGCAAGGGAGGAGCAGAGAGAGAGAGAGAGAGAGAGGGAGAGAGAGAGAATCCCAAGCAGGCTCCATGCTGTCAGCACGGAGCCCAATGTGGGGCTCGATCCCGTGAAGATCCCAATGAGATTATGGTCTGAGCCAAAATCAAGAGTCGGATGCTTAACCAACTGAGTCACCTAGGAGCCCCTAGATAAATAGTTCTTTATCAGATCAATTATTTTTGCAATTTTTCCCCCATTCTATGGCTTGTCTTTTCATTCTCTTAACAGTGTCTTTCACAGAGTAGAAGTTTTAAATTTCAAGATTCTTTCTCTTTTCTGCACAAAAGTTTTTTTTCCTATGTGTTTGTCTCATTTGATCCACATTCTCTCCTACTTGTGTAAATCTCTCACGAGTTCAAATACTTAGGCATTCTATCAATTTCATCTCCTTAAAGAAATATTTTCTAGAACCTTTTGTCTTATTTCACAATTTTTTTTTAGGTAGGCTCCATGCCCCTCAGTTGGTTGAGCATCTGACTTTGGCTCAGGTCATGATCTTGCAGTTAGTGAGTTTAAGCCCTGTGTTGGGCTTTGTGCCGACAGCTCAGAGCCTGCAGCCTGCTTCAGATCCTTTGTCTCCCTCTCTCTGCCCCTCCTCTGCTCATGCTCTGTCTCTGTCTCTCTCTCTCAGTAAATACACATTAAAAAAAAATTTTTTTTAAGTAGGCTCCATGCCCAATATGGAGCTTGAACTCACAATCCTGAGATCAAGAGTTGTGTACTCTACCAACTGAGCCAGCCAGGTGTCTCCCTTCTGAGTTATTTCAATGTGAAATGCCTGTCTTTTCATTTCCCTTCACCATCATCTGGGAGATTCCCTTTACCTTCAAAATTTTGGGGCCCTTGTAAATCTGAAATAATCTTTTTCCTACTCTCACTTTATGGACAGTTTGGCTAGGTATAGAATTCCAGGCTGACAATCATTTTCTTTCATACTTTTGAAAACAGCTCCACTGTCTTCTGGTTTTCCGAATGGCTGTTGAGAAGTCTGATGCGATTTCGATTCTGGATCCTTTGTAGAATCTTGTAGAATATTTTTCTTGTTCCTGTATTTTAAAATTTACTGGTGACTAGCCTTCGTGTGGGTCTGTTTTTATCCTGTGATTGGACACAGTGGACACTTTCTACCTGGAAATTCAGGTCTTTCCATTCTGAGAAATATTGGAAATATTTCATTATTTCCTGTCTTCTCTTTCTGGGACTCTCTTATTCAGGTGTGAGATTCTTGCACTGGTCCTCTTATTTTCTTACTCCTTCTTTCCTATTTTTCACACAGTGGCAGCCCCAGAGGTGCCCTGCTGGGTTCTCCCTTCCAGAAGAACTTGTCATTCAGCTGTGAGGAATGCAGGTGGCTGACAGCCTCCAACCACAGGACCTTTGAGATCTGTCACAGCCTCTGAGCTAAGACCAAGGTCTTCTTGGGCAGCCTTAGCCAGCGACTGAGCTCAGCAGACACCAAGGTCTGGCCATTTCTGCCATCTGAGGGGTCCCTCGGATGGACAGTCTTTGTTCTGGGAGCTCCTCCTGGGTTGGCCAAGAGTTTGTTTGGGTCTGCATCCAGGTCAGGTGCTCTCTGCTTAGATCTGTTTCCATCTAGCATTCAATTCACAGGTGTCAGATCTACAGCACGGTTTGAAGATTCTCCCTACTTCATCCTGTTTCCTCTTCCTTAATTTTCATGGGCATGAGCCATCGGACACTTCTTGCATTCCTAACTCTGTGTCACGACGTCTGTGACTGGAGGATCCAAATGTATCTTTACCCTTTTGCTCTACTTTTTGAAAAATTTCTTTAACTTTATCTTCTCAGCCAGTGGTCAGCAAATTTTTTTTTTTTTCAACGTTTTTTTTTTTTTTTTTTTTTTTTTTGGGACAGAGAGAGGCAGAGCATGAACGGGGGAGGGGCAGAGAGAGAGGGAGACACAGAATCGGAAGCAGGCTCCAGGCTCCGAGCCATCAGCCCAGAGCCTGACGCGGGGCTCGAACTCACGGACCGCGAGATCGTGACCTGGCTGAAGTCGGACGCTCAACCGACTGCGCCACCCAGGTGCCCCAGCAAATTTTTTATTCAGGGCCCAGTGGGAAATACTTGAGGCTTGTGGGCCATATGGTCTCTGTCGCAACTACTCAACTCTGCTTGTGTGAAAGCAGCCACAGGACATAGTAAATAAATGAGTGTGGCTATGTTCCACTAAAACTTTCTTTCTTTCTTTCTTTCTTTCTTTCTTTCTTTCTTTCTTTCTTTCTTTCTTTCTTTCTTTCTTTCTTTTGAGAGACTGTGTGTGCACGCACACAGATGGAGGAGGGGCAGAGGGAGAGAGAGACAGAATCTTAAGCAGGCTCTACACCCAGCACTGAGCCCTACTTGGAGCTTGACGCCAGGCTTGATCTCACAACCTTGGGATCATGACCTGAGCCAAAATTCAGAGTCAGATACTCAACCTACTGAGCCACCCAGGCACCCCGCCAATAAAACTTTATTCAAAAAACAGGTGACAGGCTGGATTTGGCCTGCAGGCCATAATTTGCTGACCCCTGTTCTAACTCTTTCAAATATGTTTTCCATTTCTGTACGATATTCTTAGTTTCTAGGTACTTTTTTTTTTTAATTTGTCTTGTTCATTCTCAGAGTGTTTTTTTCCTTTCAAGATAGCATCTAGTTTTTGTTTCATAGTTGCGATGTATTTTCCTAAATTTCCAAACATAATCATAATCATTTTGTTTTTAGGCTTTCTGTCCCTTGTGTACTCTGTTTCCTCCAAATTCTGTTTTTCTGTTTGTTTTTGCTCTGCTTCTTATATTACAGGTTTTTCTCCAATGTTGACAGTCTGTGGTTACCTGCTCATACTTAAAAGATTTAAAAAGAGCCAATAGAATAGTGGCTGCCTCTGTGTGTGTGTTGGGGCAGGAATGGATTGGGGCATGACGAAACTTGCAAAGGTGTTACCTTACATGGCAATGTTCTAGATCTCAATTGAGGTGTGGGTTACACAGGTGTATACATTTGTCAAAACTCACTGAGAGGCACCTGGGTGGGTCAGTTGGTTAAGGGTCCAACTTCAGCACAGGTCACCATCTTGTGGGTCATGGGTTCGAGCCCTGCGTCGGGCTTTGTGCTGACAGCTCAGAGGATGGAGCCTGCTTCGGATTCTGTGTCTCCCTGTCTCTCTGCCCCTCCCCTGCTTGCATTCTGTCTCTCTCACTCTCAAAAATAAAATAAACATTAAAAAAAAAAAAACTCATTGGGACGCCTGGGCAGTTCAGTCGGTTGAGCATCCAACTTCGGCTCAAGTCATGATCTCCCGGTTGGTGAGTTTGAGCCCGCGTCAGGCTCTGTCAACACAGAGCCAGGAATCTGCTTCGGATTCTGTGTCTCCCTCTCTCTGCCCCTCCCCCACTTGTGCACGCACGCGCGCGTGCTCTCTCGCTCTCAAAGATAGATAAACATAATAAAAAACCCAACTTGTTGACCACTTACTTAGGACTTCTACATTCCACCCTAACTATGTCTTGATTACAGAATATAAAAATACAATTTATAAAAGCAATCCGATGAGTATCCCTGTAGGGGGGGGCGGGGCGGGGCTGGCTGACTTGGGGGTTCAATCTAGAGAATTCCGGTTGGGCTGTTTCACGGGGATATCCCTGATGCCAACCTACAAAGTATTCTATTCTTGGCCCTTTAGACTCTAAGATAAAGGACAGAACTAATACAAAGAGAAAGAAAGCAACTTGGAGAAAACAAAGACTATGCAGGGAGAAGAGACTGAGAACGAACAGGAAATGAAATAACAACACTAACAAAATACTCATCATTAATGTATCCAGAGACTGAGGGAATGAACTCTGGCATGTCCTACCTGGAAAGGTGAGTCCTGACCTCGCAGTCATGGGAATCCAGAGCAGGAAGGAGCCTGGGGGTGATGGTGGGTAGAGGGCGGGGCTTCCTACAGTCAGGAGGTGGACTTCAAAAAATCCTTCTAGTTGGGGGCAGAACTGCCCCCTCATCATGCTGTGGCCTCCCGTTCAGAGACCCTGTGTTTTATCCTCTCTGGAGAAGAAACCTCCAGCCTTTGTCAGGGCGGGGGAGGGGCGGCCGCCGGGCTGTGCCGAGTGGGAGAAGGAAATCTGAGAATTAAGGCCCTTCTTACACCAATCCTCCTGTCTCGGGCCCTAGCTCTACTCCCATTTCCGGAGGGCACTTAGTCCACTAACGCTGGAGACTTTGGGGGGTTTGTGGGGTTGGCTGGGGAGATTCTTGCCTTTCTCACTCCCAGAGTGGGGCTCGCTTCCGGTGCACGGTCACGAGGGTGCTAAATCAGTTATCACAGGCTCATCTGCCTTCCAGACTCAGAATTCTGTTGCTGTGGTCTCCTTTCCAATGTATCCGTTTTTGCTGATTGGTACTGTAGAGGGCAGAATAATGCTCCCCTGCCCCAATGTCTGTGTCCTAATCCCCAGACCCTGTGAGTATGTTACCTTACCTGGCCAGAAGGGGCTTTACAAGATGTGATTAAGGTTAAGGACCTTGGCACGAAGGGAGGATCCTGGATTATTCAGGTGAGCCCAACCTAATCACATGAAGCAGGAGAAGCAGAAAACCTTTCTTTCCCGGCTGTGATCAGAGAAAGAGAAAGCGGGACCAGAGAGATGCTACCGGCTTGTGGGAGGGAGGGGGCCACAAGCCAGGGAGTCTAGGGCACCTCGGAAAAGACTGGGGGATGGATTCTCTCGCCTCAAACTTTCAGGAAGTTCTTCCAGAAAGAGCTCCCTGGGACAGCCTTGTCAACACCTTGATTTTAGCCCAGCGAGACGTGTGCTGGGCTTCTGACATACAGGATGAGAGAGTAGATGCGTTTGGTCTTAAACAACCAAGTTCGTGGCGATTCGTTATGGCAGCAAACCCAGGACTAATAGGTGCACTTTGAAGAATCCACTCGCTTCCTTTCAGTGGGGTTTCGGAGAAGTTCAGTGTGCGTCTTCAATTCGCCGTCTTACCCGGGTGTCTCCGCTCCCGCCAGCTTTTGTCTCCACCCCTTCGTGAAACGTTCTTAGCGAAGTCACTTTCGACCTCCGTGTTGCTGAATTCTCATTCTCATTTTCCTTGACCGTTTGGCATTTTTGAGATGAGCTGCCCATTCTCACTCCTCCTTGAGATGCTCTTCTCTTGGCCACGGGGACCGCAGCACACGGCTACCAATGCCACCTTTCTGCTGATGTCTCTGACGGTCTGTCACCAGCCAAGAGTCTCCTCCTTCGAGCCCCAGACTTCCGGAATCAAGCCCTCACTTGACATCGTCCCTTGGGCAGCTCACGTGCTTCTCAAATTGAAAACACCTGTGGCAGAAGTCTCACCACACCTCCCCTCCCTTGGGTCTTCCCATGATTCCCATGCATTTCTCCAACCCCAAAACCTCAGGTTCGTCCCACATCCCTTTCTTGCTTTCTCCACCAGCAAATCCTGTCTCCCGAATATATGTAGAAGCCGTCTGCTTCCCCATCTCCAAGGCCCGCCTTGGCCCAGGCCGCCGCCACGGCCCCTCCGTCATCACCATGACCTGCCCACAGGTACCCCGCGTCCACTCTGGCCCAGATGCCATTGATTCTCTCCAGAGCTTCTTGAGAGATCGTTTAAAATGTCAATCGGATGATATGTCGTCCTCCACTTAAAAGCCTCTGGAGGTGTCCCAATCCTGTCCAGGATAAAATCCATTCCCTTACCACCGCCCACGCCTGTGTCATTTAGCCCGTTCCTCACCTCATGTCACTTCCCCCTCCCCCCCCCCCCCCGCCCATTTGCTCCGCTTGAGCCGCGCTGACCTGATATGTCCCCACACTCCCCTACCTCTGGTCTGCCCCTGGGCCTTGGCGCGTCTGTTCTCCGGGCCTGGGATGCTCCTACCCCCACTCTGCCCGGCTACCTCTCATTCTTTAGCTCTCAGATGAAATGTCCCTACCTCCCCTGTTCACCTTAGGCAAAGGGGGTGTCTCCCCCCCCCCCCATCCCTCTGGTCATTTCCTTAACAGTGGGTTTGGATCATAGTTGTGTGTCTGTTTAATCATGTCTTCTTTGGCTCCCCCATTGGATATAAGCAGGACGGGCACACAGGTGGTATCTTCACCCTCCGATGTCTAGTCGAATTTGTGGAATGAATGAATGAATGAATGATCGCCTGAACAGACACACCGCGCACCTGTTATATGCCAGGTGCTTCGATATATTTCAAATTTTTCATTTCCACAGCCCTGTGAGGTTGTCACAGCTGGGCTACATATCCCAGGGGTTTTGTTTTGTTTTGTTTTGTTTTTTTGCAATTAGCTGTTCTGGCCAATAAGTGCGGGCCGAGGCAAAATAGGCCACTTCCGGCTTTGGCTCAGGAAACCTCACATGTGATTCCTGTTCTCTTTCTTCTTTGTCTGCCAGTGGTTGCAGGGGATCCGGCGGTGGATGCTGAAGCCCTGGGTGACGGCCGAGTGAGTCACAAGTTGGGAGAAGCCCGGGTCCCCGAAAGACTGAGGGGAGCACGGTCTCCACGACACCCCGACCCCTCTGGAGCTTTGCATAGGCAGGAGCTGGGCTCTGCCATGTCCAGCCACTGCGATTTCCAGGCTTACTTGTTACAACGGCTAGCCTCGCCTTAATTAATACATCAAAGCGTCCCATGGAGGTGGCTTTGAGGCTTTTGCTGACAATGCCTGAGAAATCCAACTTTAATTTTACAGAGGCCCACGGAGGGTTACAGAGAAGCGGGGAGGAGAATCAGCAGGACCCAGGGCTGCTAAGTATGCCTGTGGCTATTGGGAGTGAATCCTGGTGCCTTCCAGGGGGCTGGAGGAGGGGTGAGAGGGGCAGGGGGGTAGGGGGGACACCTTCTCTAAGCCCCTAAGGCGACCCCACCAAACCTCACTGCCCACTGCCCCTCCTACAGTAGGAAAGAAATATTCCAGAGCCTTCCTCCCACTCACTCCAGCCCGCAGCCTGGGTGTCCACATCACTCAGTATTTTTAGCTTCACCACCTGGCACCTGTGGTCACTGTCTGCCCAGCCTGGCGGTGTCCCCTCTCCGGGCCTTAAAGGGCAAGCAGCCACCAGCTGGCAAGGAGACTGGCTTCTGCAAACGCTGTATCCCCAGGGCAGGAGACAGAGGGGAGTCCCCTGCGTTGGAGGGTGCCGACATTTGGAGGCGGGAGATGGGAGGAGGAAGGGACAGCAGGATCTCACTGGTGCCTGTCTGTAAGGCCTGTTTTATCTCATTCTAGAGTTTCCCAAAGAGTGGTTTGCTCAAGTTGGTCCCCTGGGCCCTGGCCACAACACCACACCGGTCCCCTCTCAGACCCGAGGCCGCCAAGTCTCCAGGGCGGGGCCCGGGAGTGTGTGTTTTTTAACCACCCACTCCGAGGACTCTGGTACCCTATGTCCTCATATCATCATTCGTTCGACAAGCATTCTGAGCCCCCACCATGAAAATAACGCTTCTCTCTGAAGTCCATTGCTGTGGGACTCACCTAGGGTCGCACTGAGTCTCCAGCTTGGGCCCTCCCCATTGTTCACTCCACCACCTACGGATTAAGTCCTGGGCTCAGCAGTCAAGGCCCCTTGTGATCTGGCCCCCTGGACCCGGCCAGCCTCCTCTCCCCGATCCCCCTTCTTTCTCGGATGACTGAGCTCCTCCCGTTCCCACTGCCTGTGATGCCCTCTCCTCAACATCACTCGGCACCTGGGGGAGGACCCCAGGGTCTCCTGGGGCCCCTGCAGGCAGAGGTGGTCCCCCTTCCCTTCTGACTCCCTGAGCACAGTGCACCCACCCTCAGCAGGGCGCCCATCATTCTGCCAAGCTGATCTGTTTGCGTGTCTGTCTCCCCTAGCAGGCTGTGACCCCGCCAGGGCTGGGGCTGACTGATGGACTGACAGCCATGGCAGGGAATATCTCCCATTCCACAGATGAGGAGACAGAGGCCACAGAAGGAAAATTATAGCCTGGGTTCCAACAGAGAAATTCAGGGAGGAACCTGGTCCAGGCTGCAGGAGCCCACACCCTCGCCCTCCTGAAAGGGGCCCGGAAGGGGCACCTGGGTCGACCCTCAGCCCGCCCTTCTCCCCACCCAGGGTAGTGCTGACTCAGGCAGCGATGGAGGCGTGGGCGGGCTGGGCCGGAGCAGAGGTGACCCCTGTGTCCCCTGCAGACTCTCCATCCATTCCCGGAGTCTGTGGTCACAGCTTGGGTAATGCACTTGGCTGGAGCCCGGGTTTCCCTGCAGGTGGGGGCGGGGAGAGCTGGCAAAAGGGACAATGGCCCTTGGGACAGGAGCCCTCACCGGGGCATAGCGCACAACCCTTTTCCTACAGGTACATCGAACTTGCACCCACTCCCACAAACATGTATGCACATGCACAATCACACACACGCCCCCAAATGCCCAGTCACACAGCCACGCCAACCTTCGTTCTCACCCCTTCGCCGCGCTCTCCCTTTTCCGCACACACACACGCAAGCATATATGTATATATATATATACACACACGCAGACATCTTCACTTAGTAATTCAACAAAGACTGAATATTATCAGGTGTCAGTGCATTGCAGGGAGGAAAGGTGGCTCTCAGCTCAGGGTGGGGCAGGGGCTTCCCGGAGGGCTTCCTGGAGGAGGAGGCATTGCCGCTGGGCCTGGACGGTGGGGAGCCCGGGAAAGGGAAGCCTGGGCAGTTTTCCCTGGGGGGGGGTGACTCTAGGGGAGCAGAGCACAATGAGGTGGGTGCGGTCGGCCCAATCACACAGGCCTTGAACACCCCGCCAAACGCTGACTTCATCCTGTGGGAGTGG